>NC_088812.1:14049675-14082951 GCF_011386835.1 Chrysemys picta bellii | reverse complement strand
GGGGGTTACCCTGGGGGGTCCCTGGTCGGGGGGAGCTGGCCGGGGGGGTTGTGGGGACGTTACCCTGGGGGGTCCCTGGTCTGAGGGAGCTGGCCGGGGGGGGGTTGTGGGGGGGTTACCCTGGGGGGTCCCTGGTCGGGGGGGAGCTGGCCGGGGGGGGATTGTGGGGGCGTTACCCTGGGGGGTACCTGGTCGGGGGGAGCTGGCCGGGGGGGTTGTGGGGGGGTTACCCTGGGGGGTCCCTGGTCGGGGGGGAGCTGGCCGGGGGGGTTGTGGGGACGTTACCCTGGGGGGTCCCTGGTCTGGGGGAGCTGGCCGGGGGGGTTGTGGGGGGGTTACCCTGGGGGGTCCCTGGTCGGGGGGAGCTGGCCGGGGGGGTTGTGGGGACGTTACCCTGGGGGGTCCCTGGTCTGAGGGAGCTGGCCGGGGGGGGGTTGTGGGGGGGTTACCCTGGGGGGTCCCTGGTCGGGGGGGAGCTGGCCGGGGGGGGATTGTGGGGGCGTTACCCTGGGGGGTACCTGGTCGGGGGGAGCTGGCCGGGGGGGTTGTGGGGGTTACCCTGGAGGGTCCCTGGTCGGGGGGAGCTGGCCGGGGGGGTTGTGGGGGTTACCCTGGGGGGTCCCTGGTCGGGGGGGAGCTGGCCGCGGGGGGGTTGTGGGGGGGTTACCCTGGGGGGTCCCTGGTCGGGGGGAGCTGGCCCGGGGGGTTGTGGGGGTTACCCTGGGGGGTCCCTGGTCTGGGGGAGCTGGCCGGGGGGATTGTGGGGGGGTTACCCTGGGGGGTCCCTGGTCGGGGGGAGCTGGCCGGGGGGATTGTGGGGGGGTTACCCTGGGGGGTCCCTGGTCTGGGGGAGCTGGCCGGGGGGGCTGTGGGGACGTTACCCTGGGGGGTCCCTGGTCTGGGGGAGCTGGCCGGGGGTTGTGGTGGGGGGGTTACCCTGGGGGGTCCCTGGTCGGGGGGAGCCGGCCGGGGGGGTTGTGTGGGGGGGGTTACCCTGGGGGGTCCCTGGTCGGGGGGAGCTGGCCGGGGGGGTTGTGGGGGGGGTTACCCTGGGGGGTCCCTGGTCGGGGGGAGCTGGCCGGGGGGGTTGTGGGGGGGTTACCCTGGGGGGTCCCTGGTCTGGGGGAGCCGGCCGGGGGGGTTGTGTGGGGGGGGTTACCCTGGGGGGTCCCTGGTCGGGGGGAGCTGGCCGGGGGGGTTGTGGGGGGGTTACCCTGGGGGGTCCCTGGGATGGGGGAGCTGGCCGGGGGGGGGTTGTGTGGGGGGGTTACTCTGGGGGGGTCCCTGGGATGGACCCCCAGGGTATGGGGAGGGTCTTGGGGGGCTGTCCCGGGAGGGGGGGACGTTGCCCCTGGGGGGGTCTGGGGGTCCCTGGGATGGGGGCTTTGGGGGGGGGCTGGCCCTTTAAAGGGCTGGCGGGTGTGGCGTGGCGTGACGTCACGCCGGCTCTCGGAGCGGCTCGCCGCGCGCCCGGGCCCCCGTTGCCAGACGTTGCATCACCCGCCGCGTGACTCACCCTTTAAGACTCGTGACCCAGCGGGAGCCACTTCCGGGTGCGACGCGGCGGGCGCTCTTGGCGTCACCGCCAGGGGGGCGGGGCCCGCCAGGCCGATTGGCCGGCGGTGAGGGGCACGTCATCAAGGCTGCACCGCCGATTGGCCAGAGCTGGTGCAAGGGTTGCGTCATGCGGGCTCCTTAAAGGGCGCGCGGCGGCCGAGGCGGCGGTTCCAGACCGGCAGCAGCAGGGAGAAGATGCGGGCGAGGATGAGCCGGAGGCAGCGCGGGAGCCGGGGCCAGGGGGAGCAGGGGCCGCGCAGGAAGGTGCGGGGGGGGGAGGGGGTAGAGCCCTCGGGGCCTTATCACCAGCCCATTGGCCAGCGCTAAACCGGCAGCCCGGACTCCTGGGTTCTATATATGGGGGGAGGGCTGGGAGCCCGGACTCCTGGGTTCTATATATGGGGGGGAGGGGCTGGGAGCCCGGACACCTGGGTTCTATATATGGGGGGGGTGGGGCTGGGAGCCCGGACTCCTGGGTTCTATATATGGGGGGGGGGGGCTGGAAGCCCGGACTCCTGGGTTCTATATATGGGGGGGGGGGGGGCTGGGAGCCTGGACTCCTGGGTTCTATATATGGGGGGGGGGGATTGGGAGCCCGGACTCCTGGGTTCTATATATGGGGGGGGGGGGATTGGGAGCCCGGACTCCTGGGTTCTATATATGGGGGGGGGGGGGATTGGGAGCCCGGACTCCTGGGTTCTATATATGGGGGGGGGGGGATTGGGAGCCCGGACTCCTGGGTTCTATATATGGGGGGGGGGGATTGGGAGCCCGGACTCCTGGGTTCTATATATGGGGGGGGGGATTGGGAGCCCGGACTCCTGGGTTCTATATGGGGGGGGGGGGCTGGGAGCCCGGACTCCTGGGTTCTATATATGGGGGGGGGCGCGTCCGGACTCCTGGGTTCTAGATGGGGGGGCAGGGTCTGGGAGCCCGGACTCCTGGGTTCTATCCATTTCTGGGAGGGGAGTAGGACCGGACTAGGTGTCTGGGCTGCTCTGGTTCTGTCCCAATGAGGGGAGGGAGGAACCTGCCTGAGCCAGGACTCCTGGCTTCTATTCCTAGCTGTGACCTTGGATGAGATCAGCCCTTCCCTGCCTGACCCCTGCAGTCAGTGTCCTTACCGGGGCGGGGAGCGGGCCATAACCAAAATGCCCCTGCCCCACGCAGGGTGAAATGCCGGGAGGGGCTAGCTTCTGGCATCTAGGGAACTGATACAACTGCCAGACTCCCGCTGTGAATTCCCCCCACCCTGCAGTGGCACTTAGAGGCCGGGGCGAGGGGCAGATTAGACTTGCCTGGGATGAGACCACCAGTTCCTCCTGCTCTAGGAGATCCATGGCCGTTTGCAGCCTTGCAGGGTAACAACTTCCTTCCCTAGTGCTAGGCCAGGTTCCCCTGCATGGACCTCTGAGCCACCCAGCCTCTGCTCCCGTTCCTCTGGGACCTTGGTGGTGGCTCCATGCAGCCAGGCCCCAAGGTGGTTCTGGGCCCCTACCTCAGCCGCCTTCTTGCATCAGTTGGCCCAGAAGCGCAGCGCGGGATGGCTGACGAAAGCCCTTGGAGTTTCTCTGGGGTTACCGTGCAAGCACTGCTCTGAAATGCTGTCTTAACTGGCCAGGGAACCCCCCCGGGGAGGACCGGGAGCCCCTGTGGGGGCACTGGAAGGAGATTGGGGATCTTGCCTTACAACAAGCAAGATGCTGAGATACCACGGGGACGAGCACAGGGTTAGAGGCGGCAGCTCCTCTCCCCCGGCTCTGAGCAAGAGAATCCAGTTCCTCTTGGCCTTTGATCCCAGCCGCACAGCCCAGGCTCAGGGTGGCTTTCAGCAGCACCGCCTCTGATGTCTGCGCTTCTAGCACTTGGGAGGAGATCCTGCCTCTTCCCCCAGCAGCGGGGTGGAAGCAGCCGGCTGGGAGAGGGCCACAGCGAGGCTTGCGGGCGGGTTGGCTCATTGCTTGGAACTTCCCGAACATCATAGGCTAAAAATAGCCAGTGGCTGGGGCAGGCAGCGGTTCCCGGCGGGGCGGGGTCGTGGGGTCACACCGGGCTGGAGCAGGCAGTGGTTCCCGGCGGGGAGGGGTCGTGGGGTCACACCGGGCCGGAGCAGGCAGTGGTTCCCGGCGGGGAGGGGTCGTGGGGTCACACCGGGCCAGAGCAGGCAGCGGTTCCCGGCGGGGCGGGGTCGTGGGGTCACACCGGGCTGGAGCAGGCAGCGGTTCCCGGCGGGGAGGGGTCGTGGGGTCACACCGGGCCGGAGCAGGCAGCGGTTCCCGGCGGGGAGGGGTCGTGGGTCACACCGGGCTGGAGGTGAGGGCAGGCAGCCGTTCCCTGTAGATTTCTTCCTTTCCATCCCTGCTAGTGGTGCCTGGTTCTGGACCCATGGGGAGATTTGCCAAACCGCCACCTTGTCTGATTCTGTGTTTGTTTTCCCCCCCAGTCTTCTAGACGGAAGTGTGTCTTCATACATCACCACACGTGAGAGCAGGTAAGGCCTGGGGCTGCTCGTTACGTGTTGGGGGGGACGCAGCTGAGATGGGTGTCCCGTGGGGCTGGGGCCCTGCCCCAGGGCTCCCTCTGCAGCGGTGAAAGGGAGCTTTCCTGCTCGCTGGGCTGGAGAGAGCCGGCCTGCCCTCCACCTGCCCGGGCATCAGGCTGAGACATGCTGCCTCTCCCCAGGGCCTCGTGTCCTTGCCTGGCTTCTGGCCCCGCCTAGCATGACTGAGGGAGGGGGGTGTTGGCCTTTAGTGCCTCTCCCGGGCCCCTTTCAGCTCTTCCCCCAGCAGCTGGTTTGTTTTAGTGTAGGGTGCTGAGGGGAGCTTTGGACGGTGCCCCCTGGGCCCAGTTTTGGGCCTGCTGCTAATGGTTTTCTCCCTCTTTCGCCAGGGAGACGGCCGGACAGACCTGACAATGGCAGCCGAGCCGGTGCCCGCCTCCCTGCCCAGCTGGGAGCTGGAGGCCTGGTACGAGGACCTGCAGGAGGTGCTGTCCTCGGATGAGAATGGGGGGACATCCCTGCCCCCTGGGGGAGCGGAACAGGTGAGTAAGGGGCAGGCGGGGGGGCCCACTAGCCTGGCTTGCCCCTTGGCCCCACTGACTCTCTCTTTCTCTCTCTAGAAAGACCTTGCCACACTTGATGCCACAGCGCTGCTATGGGGCTTGGATTTCCCGGCCCCCTTGGCGGAGCCGACAGGCGATGCCCCCGAGCTGGATGCCAGCTTGACGGCCGAGCTGCTGGAGCTGCTGAGCGGAGCGCCCGAGGAGCTGGTGGGGCGCCCTGAATCGGACTCCAGCCAGAGCTCCCCGGCTCAGACCTGCACAGAGGATGAGGAGGGGGCAGGCCCAGCCCGCGGCGTGAAGAGGAAGAGAAGCAGCCAGCCCCAGGGGCAGGGCAAGAAGCGGAGCGGGGAGAAGGAGCAGAACGAGAGGAGGGTGACAGAGCTGATGGCAGAGAACGAGCGGCTCAAGCAGGAGATCGAGCGGCTGAGCGCAGAGGTGGAGGCCACCAGGGCGGCACTGATTGAGCGCATGGTGAACCTGCAGAAGGTGGAGGGCTGAACTGAGCCCAAGGGGCTGCAGTGCCCTGTGCCTGTTGGACTCACAGGGGGCAGCTGGGCCCTGGTAGTGTGTGGCCCTCTTGCCACAAGACAGCTGTGCAGAGCCAGGGCCTGGACCTGAGGCTGCCCTGGGCAGATTGACTCAGACCACAGCCCCGGAGGGCCCTACGGCTGCTGATGCTGCGGGGGGGGAACCTGGATGGCGGGAGCTCCCACGCCTGGTTGTGCCAGCGTGATGCTGGGGTTAGCAGACACTCAGCCACGTTCTCCCGGGCCAACTGGCACAACCCCGCACATGACGAACTATTTAACGAGGGCCGGTGCGTCCTGGAGCTATGGAAGGGGCTGTTGTAATGAGCGTCACAGCACATCTAGCAAACCCTTTATTGTATGTCCCCCGCGCGGTCAGCGCTTTCCCCATTACACCCTGTGTGCCCGAGCGGCTCTGCGGGTCCTTGTGTGGGCTGGGAACGGTGGGAGGCGGGTCAGGGGCTCCTTGCACTCGGCGCAGTTGCTGCAGGAGGGGCCCGAAAGGGGAGGCTGAGCTGGGCCGGGCCCCACAGCCTGGGCTGCTCACAGGTATTTCTTCTGGGGCTGGAGGGGGCAGGTGCAGATCCCCCAGCAGGGGGAGAACCCGTGCTGCCACTGCCCTGAGGCACTCCGGAGCTATTTCCTCTTCTTCCCCTTGGGGGCCGGGGGCTCGGGGGTCTTCCCCTCAGCCAGCGCCAACTGCTTCTTCAGCTCCAGCAGCTTGGCAACCTCGGCGTCGATCTGCCCCTTCTCTGCCTTGCTGGCCTTCAGCTGGCGCACGCGGTCGGCCTGGGCACAGAGGGCAACTGTTAGCTCAGTCTCTGGCTCCATGCAGAGCTGGAGAGGCTCTGGCCCCAGGCGGGGGAGAAGCTGAACCGCAGGGCCCCAGCTGATCCCCGGCCCTGGGGGGCTTGGTCCTGCCAGGAACGCAGCCACTCACCTGTTTGGCCACTTCCTCAGTCAGCTCCTTGACCTTCTGGGGGTCCCCTGCCAGCACAGCGCCTCCCCCAGGCCCAGGGGGTGTCATGTCGGCCGAGGCCATGCGGGCAGCATGTGCCTGTGGAGGGGAAGGGAAGTCAGGGAGTCCCAACACAACAGGCTCTGCCTGGCCTTTGCCAGGCCTAGCAGAGCCCCCTCCCTGGGGGGTTGAGGGAGAGTTCCCCCTGGTGGAGCCAGGTGGGGTGTAGGGTCAGAGCCCCCATAGCATCGGAGAGGGAACCATGCATGCGTAACTCCGGCAGGGCTGGGCCACACGGCATCTGGCCCTCGCACTGGAGGCGGTGAGAGGAAAGGAAGGGACAGGGGTTGTCACTCATGCCCCCCCGCCAAGCCCCAGGCGTGCCCCAGAGAGCGGGGCAAGCGTTACCTTCAGCTCCAAGGTGGAGTCTTCAGGCTGGGAAAGGAGAGAGGAGAGAGCAGGTGAGGACAGGTAGCAAGAGAGCAAAGCATGTGGCTGGGCAAGGCAAGCGAGGAGTTGCCGGGTCACTCCCTCCCTGCTGGCTGGGGCACCTTCCTTCCAGTCAGCCAGCAGGGGGAGCCCCGGCACACACCAGCTTGGGGCCCCCCCATGAGAATGGGCAGGGCTTTCCTTCCAGCAGTGGGTCACGCAGGAGCTGCGGGGCCTGCCCCAGCCCCCAGGAAAGGGCCCTGGAGTGCCACAGATGCCCCAGGTAGGGGACAGGGGTCAGGATTGGGGCTCACCTGCCCTCCACCAAACCGCTTCCGCAGGGCTTCTATCTGCTCGCCCTCCAGCTTCTGAAACAGGGGCGTCACCTGGCAGGGGAGGGGGAAGACGTTAACACCCGGCCTGCCCACCGCCTTCCCTCCGCCCCTCCCTCCCCTGCAGGGGGCTGCAGACTCCGCCAACCCCCCGCACCAGGCCCGGGCTGCGTGCCTACCGTGCCGATCTGGTGCCCGGGGGGCAGGAGGCAGAGGAAGGTGTCCGTCAACACGTTGCAGGCCTGTGGCACACAGAGCTGGCGCTGGATGGTGGCGCTGATGCTGGGCATGTACGGCTGCAGCATGACTGAGATCAGGGAGGCGATATTGACAGCGACGCCCGTCACTGTGCCCGCCCGAGTCCTGGAAAACGGGACACCCCCCCGTCAGAGTGGGGCGCAGACTCTAGCAATCACAGTGTTTTGGGGGGGTATCAGCCTGGCTCCCAGCCGCAAAATTAATGGCCAGAATCAGCACCATGGGCAGGCTGGGGAGCAGGGGCTGCGGGTCAGGAGTGAGGGGCAGAGCTGTGGGGGAGGGGGGGGGGAGAAGGGGAAGAGGGAGCCCATGGTTGGGGTAGCGGGGGGGGGGGGGGATCCCATATCAAGTGGGGGGAGGTGAGTTTGGCCCATTCACCTGGTCACTAAGACTTGGCTAAGCCAGTGGAACAGTTTCCTCGCTGAGCCAGGCAGCCCCGATTTCCTCCCCCCTCCGGGGATCCTCTGCCCCCCAGGGGCGAGCTGGTGGGTGGGTCTGGCCCTGTCCCCTACCTGTCAGCGTCATGACCCTTGATCCGTTTCCAGGGCTCGTTCACCTGGATGTACTGGTTGCCATAGCGAGAAATGCTCAGGATGCAGCGCAGGGCGTCCCGGATCCTGCGGGGGGACGGGGGGGGGGACGACAGACTCAGACTCTGCGGCCAGCATGGAACGGGGTGATCACCTAGTCTGCCCTGCACCTCGCAGGCCCCCCCAACCTCCTCCAATCCCGGGTTCCAGAGCCCACGGTCCAGAGAAGGCACCATTGACGCCAGTTAAAATCTGCCCGGGCCCCTCGCTGCAGGGGGAGGTGAAAAACTCGGCCAATCTGTCCCGGGGGAAATTCCTTCCTGACCCCACTTATGGTGACCAGATGGACCCTGAGCATGCGGGCGAGACCCGGCGGCCACATGCCGCGATGGGCTGGGGGCAGGAATCTCTCCAGCTCGCTGTCCCTGGCCGTGTGGGGCACGGAGGCCTCCTCTGCCAGCTACTGCCCCATGTACCCTCGCAGGCCACGCCCTTCTGGAGCAAACCAACACAGGGCAGCGGGGCCTCTGGGGGCTGGCCGCTCTGTCTCCCCCCCACACACACATGCTGACCGCAGCTGGGCAGGGCCAGAGCCAGCCCACCGGTGCCCCTCAGCCCCCGGGACTCACCGGACCTTCTCCAGCAGCTGGTTGTACTGGTGCAGCTCCAGGGTGACATGAGCCAGCAGCCGCTTGTCGTCCGCGCCCAGCTCCATGGGGGGGACGCGCCCCCCGAAGAACTTACAGACGAACATCCCGGCCCTGAGGGGGGGGGAGAGAGTGAGCCACATCCCACCCACGCCAAGCTCGGCCCATCTCCCCCCACACCCACAGCCCACTCCAGCTCCCACCCCCCGCAGACCTCGCTGCAGCCCGGCGCCCCCTGCGGGGCCCACCCGGTACCTGTTGACGAAGTTGCCCAGGTTGTTGAGCAGCTCGGAGTTGTTCTTCAGCATGAGGTCGGTCCAGGAGAAGGCGCTGTCCTGCCCCTCGGGGCGCAGGAAGAGCAGGTAGAAGCGCCAGATGTCGGCGGGGATCCCCGTGTCCTGGGCCATGTCCCCAAACACCCCCATGCCGCGGCTCTTGGAGAACTTCCCGTCCTCGTAGTTCAGGTACTCTGGGGACGACGCGAGAGACTGGAGTCTGCACGTCATCCCCCCGAGCCTGCCCCCCAGCCCTGACCCACGACCTAACTCCTCCCTGGCCCACCGAGCACTGCCCCCTAGCAACCCCGCCCTGCCCCCCCGTACTGCCCCCTAGCAACCAACCCTGCCCTGCCCACCCCCTGCACTGGCCCCAGCCCCTCCCTAGTCTGCACACACCCACTGGCTGACCTCCCCCCCCCCATGACCTAACTCCTCCCTGGCCCACCGAGCACTGCCCCTAGCAACCCCGCCCTGCCCCCCCGTACTGCCCCCTAGCAACCAACCCTGCCCTGCCCACCCCCTGCACTGGCCCCAGCCCCTCCCTAGTCTGCACACACCCACTGGCTGACCTCCCCCCCATGACCTAACTCCTCCCTGGCCCACCCAGCACTGCCCCCTAGCAACCAACCCCGCCCTGCCCCCCCGTACTGCCCCCTAGCAACCAACCCTGCCCACCCCTGCACTGGCCCCAGCCCCTCCCTAGTCTGCACACACCCACTGGCTGACACCCCCCCCCATGACCTAACTCCTCCCTGGCCCACCCAGAACTGCCCCCTAGCAACCAACCCCGCCCTGCCCCCCCCCGCACTGGCCCCAACCCCTCCCTAGTCTGCACACACCCACTGGCTGACCCCCCCCCCCCATGACCTAACTCCTCCCTGGCCCACCCAGCACTGCCCCCAGCTCCCTCCCTGGTCTGCCCTGCCCCTAGCAACCAGCCCCCGCCCACACCGCCGCCCACCCCCCCACCCCCGCGGTACCCGTGGCGATGAGGTGGTTGACCAGCGTGTAGTTATCCTCGGCACCGAGCAGCGTGCAGGGGAAGACGACGCTGTGGAAGGGGACGTTGTCCTTGGCCATGAAGTTGTACAGCTGGACCTGGGGGGGGGGGGGGGGGGGGGGGGTCAGTCCTACCGGTGCTGAGCCCAGTGGCACGGCTTGGGGGGGGTGAGGGGGTCAGCCCCACCCTCGGAGCCAGCCTGGCCCCCATGCACCCTGGAGCTGGGTGGCACCGTGGGCACTGCCCCTCCCTTGCCCTTCTCATCTTATTGGCAAGTTCTGCCCATTCCAGACTCCTAACGAGTCCCGGCTGGGTGCCCACTCCGCCTCCTAGAGTGGGGGTGGGCAAACTATGTCCTTGGGCTGCATCCGGCCCTCCAGATGTTTTAATGTGGCCTCAAGTTCCCGCCACGGAGTGGGGTCCGGGGCTTGCCCCACTCCGCGTGGCTCCCAGAAGGAGGGGCATGTCTCCCCTCCAGCTCCTACGCGTATGGGCACCCAAGGGGCTCTGCTCTGCACGCTGCCCCCGCTGGGAACCGCGGCCAATGGGAGCTGAAGGGTGGTGCCTGCAGACAGGGCAGCGCACAGCCACCTGGCCGCGCCTCCGCGTAGGAGCCGGAGAAGGGACATGCCACTGCTTCTGGGAGCTGCTTGAGATAAGTGCCACCCGGAGCCTGCACCCCATAGCCTCTCCCCATGCCCCAACTCCCTTCCCCAGCCCCGATCCCCCTCTTACCCACCGAACCCCTCGGTCCCAGCCCGGAGCCCCCTCCTGCACCCTGAACTCATTTCTGGCCCCACCCCAGAGCCCGCACCCCCAGCCAGAGTCCTCGCCCCCTCCCACACCCCAACCCCAATTTCATGAGCATTCATGGCCCGTCATACAATTTCCCTACCCAGATGTGGCCCTCAGACCAAAAAGTCTTCCCACCCCGGCCTAGAGCATTTCCTAGCCATGGCACCACGAGAGGGGGAGGAGACAGGCTGCAGATCCGGAGCAGAACCCAGGAGTCCCGACTCCCCTCCCAGCTGGAGCCAGATCCCAACCCACCGAGGGGCCCGGGCACCTCACCTGCTGTGGGTTCTTCCACCACCTCTCCCACTGGTCTGTGTAGTTGGCCGTGATGGACAGGTAGCCGATCGGGGCATCGAACCAGACGTAGAACACCTGGGGGGACAGGGACGGAGCGGCACAAGGGCTCAGCACAGCTCCAGCCCAGGGGCTCGCTCGCCTTTGGCCAGGTCAGTCTCCGAGGCGGAGCCCGCTGCCCTTGCCCAGGGCACATACGTGGCACCCCTGTGCCCAGGGGGCACCCAGGGACGAAGCAGGGCGGTTCCTCAGGGGCAGCATCTCCCAGGCCGGCCCGCCCCAGAGCAGGCCCACGGCTGCAAGGCGGACGCCCCGCTGGTGCGCCAGGGCAGAGGACGCTCCCGGTGACAGAGTGAGCAGCAGGGAGAGCTGCTCCGGCCCCGCCCGCCCGCGGCCCAGCTCACCTTGTCGCGGAAGCCGTCTAGGGGGACGGGCGTCCCCCATTTCAGGTCGCGGGTGATGCAGCGGGGCTTGAGGCCGTCACGGATCCAGGAGCGGGTAATGAAGCGGGAGTTGGCCGTCCAGTCGCCCGTGGCCCACGACTGCTCCAGCCACTTGTCCAGGAGCCCCTCCAGCTGCCGGGGGATGAGAAACGAGCTGGAGCTAGAACCCACTGTCGCAGGATTAGGGGGGGGAGGAAGGGTCCTCCACCCCCTGTTCCAGACTCTTCCCCCCACCCCGCCCCCCTCGGACAGCTGCACTCACCTTGGGCAGGTCCAGGAAGAGATGCTGCGAGGACTTCACCACCGGGGAGTCTTTGCATACTTTGCACTGAGGTTTCTGGGGGGAGGAAGCACATGGCCTGTGAAGCACGGGGGGGGAATGCAGAGACCGCAGAGCATGGGGCAGGGGCTCATGGGCCGATGGGCACAAGCGAAGAGCCGCCTTCCCAGGGTCCTTGGGGAGTATCACACCGTGGGGGGCCCGACTCCAGCCTTGCGTGGCTCCGGGACAGCGTCCTTACCCCCCCGCCAACTGTGGTACCTTGAGCTCCACCGCGTTGATGAGCTTCCCGCACTTGTCACACTGGTCGCCCCGGGCCTCCTCGTAGTTGCAGAAGGGGCAGGTGCCCTCCACAAAGCGGTCGGCCAAGAAGCGCTGGCAGCGCTCGCACCGCAGCTGGTCCACGGTGTCCGTCAGCAGCATGTCGCGCTCCAGCAGGCGCCGGAAGATGTCCTGGGCTATTCTGAGACACGCCAGGGAAGGATGGGAGAACAGCCCCCCTAGAGCAAGGGCCACACTAGGGGCGTTGCTTCCTCCCAGCCACCACCCCCAGACTGCAACAGCTGCTCAAGGAACGCGGGGGGCAGGTCGTGCCTTGGTCCGGAGGGGGAACATCTGTCCATGCTCAGTTAAGTGCCCAGCGCTCGGGGCATCAATGCCCAACGCGCCAGGCCCGGGAGACAACTACCGTGTCCTGACGGAGTCATGGCAGCCCCAGCTCTGCGTCCTCCTCCCTCCCCGGATCTTGCTACTCCCGCACGCCCTCCCCACTCCGGCCCCACACCTACGTGGTCTGGTGGGCTGTGGTGGTCCGGCCGAAGTAGTCAAAGGAGATGTCGAACCAGCGGTAGATCTGGGCGTGGATGGCGTTGTACTTGTCGCAGATCTGCTGGGGCGTCAGCCCCTCCTCCAGGGCCTTGGTCTCCGTGGCCGTGCCGTACTCGTCCGTGCCGCACACATAGAGCGTGTTCCAGTTCCGCAGGCGGCAGTACCTGGCCGAGGGGGGGGGGGGGCGCCTTAAGAGACGGGATTCCCTGGAGGGGGCTTGAGCCCCGCTGCCCTCAGGGGCTGCAGAGGCCCGTGGGGTTTGAGAGCTGCTGCACTGGATCCCTTGGGCGGGGGGGGGGGAGTTGTGGGGCAGGCTCTGGGAAGTGGCCTCTAAGCTCTGTCCTTGGGCACCCTTCTATCTCATTGACCCAAGGGGACAGACGAACAAGGGGCGGTAGGTCCAAGTGCCCGCGCTACCCAGGGCCATGGGTGCCAGTCATGCCCACACAGCAGCGTTGGCCCCCTCTGCCAGCCCAACCCTCGCCCTCCTCCTGGCTGGGACTCGGCTGCTCCAGCTGGGAAGACCCTGCGTTCCCCTTCCTCTAGGAGCACAGCAGGGCTGCGCTGGGGGCTGGCCGAGGCTCCCGGCCAAAGCCGCCAAACCGCCGGGCCTTGCCCCGGGCCACCGTACCTGGCGAAGACGTCGGCGCTGAGGACGCAGCCGATGATGTTCCCCAGGTGGGGCACGTTGTTGACGTAGGGCAAGGCACTGGTGATCAGGATGTTCCTTTTGCCCTCCACGGGCAGCCTGAGGAGAGAAGGGCCATGAGCTGCCCAGGGACGGCAGGACGCTGCAGAACAAAGGGGAGGGGGATCCTGGCCTGCAGGCTGGGGGCAGATGGCTGGGCCCTTGACCCCCAAGCAGAGGCTGGGTACGCTGCCCAGGGAGAGAACAAGATGAGGGGCCCCCTCCCATCGCTCCCCTAGCAATCATGGGCCAGCCAAAGGGCCTTTTGTGACGAAGTGGGAATGTTCTTCATGTTTTCTCTGAGTGCTGTGTGGGTGCCTCAGTTTCCCCTATGCATTTCTTGAGTGTCCGGGGGGGGTGATCGTTGCAGGGCCCTAGAGGGCCAGTGTGATGGTGTCTGCACAGAGAATGGCCGACACCCTGTCTCCTGTCAACTCCCCTGCATAGGTGCCAACTGAAGGTGTTGGAGAACAAAGATCAGGTGGCCTCCTGGCGGGGAAAGAGACAAAGGTGAGAGGAGGGGCTGGAGAGTCAGTTTGGAGCTGGCTGGGGAAATGGAGGGGAGGCCAGACAGACCTCCTGGCCTCCCCTTGGCCTCCAAGATGGACCTGACTGAGGGGGTCGTGTTGTCTCTACCTACAAGACCTGTCTAGGACTGTGTTCCTGTCGTCTAATAAACCTTCTGTTTTACTGGCTGGCTGAGAGTCGTGGTGAATCGCAGGAAGCCGGGGGTGCAGGGCCTTGTCTCCCCCACACTCCATGACACCTTTCACGGGCGATGGAGCCGGCCCCTTACCCAGCAGCGCCTCCCACCATGGGCGAGCTCAGCAGCCAGTCCCGGGCCCTCCAGCCCTCCGCTCAGCCCCCTTCTCCCCGCCCCGCGGCACTCACACAGGGCTTGCCGGTTGCCAGCGTTCGGGCAGGGCTGCCGGGCCTCTGGCCCAGGCCTCCGCGGCAGCTGCGATTTCTTCCTCCGACAACGAGCGCTCGGCCAATTCCTCTTCCTAGCGGGAGGGATGCCGGATGAGCGGCAGCTGGGCTTGGCGCTAGGGCCGCAGACGCTCAAGGCGACGCCACCGGCAGGGACAGCTGCCAGCTGGAGCCCTGCACCCCAACGTGGGGCTGGAGAGCGTCCCCACGCCCGGGGGAAGGGCGGGCACTGCCCCAGGCTCCTCCCGCGAAGCAGGCGCCCGCACACCCACCGTAAGCCTCGCTGTTCCCAGTCGCGTTTCAATTCAGCTGGTTTTATGACACACACTCGGGTTTGGGGCCCAGAGCTCAGACCAGCCGCTGTTTAAAGGCCTGTGGGTTTCTCTGACCAGCAGGGATACCCCCAACCCCACCCAGCCTGATCCCTCAGGCCAGGCAGAGAACGGCTGCAGCACGGGTCCATGGCTGAGCAGACGGGGCCAGAGAGGCTCAGTAGAGCACCTCTCTCTCGAGACAGTTTCCATGCTCTGAAGAATTGTGGGAATCCCCAGCCTGGCTTAGTTCCCAGGCCCACCGGCAGGGGGCAGCCGTGCCAGAGCGACGGGGGGAACGGTACCTCTGGCTCGTTAGCTGCTGGCTTCTCCCAGTGCAGGCTGGGCCCTGGCTGTTTCTGCAGATACCCTTTGAACTCCTGGGCTCCCTTGGGCGTCAGTACGGACGCCACGGCGCTTCTGCAGGGCTCCGAGAGGTTCATGGTCTGGAACCAGCTCCTCAGAGCCTCCAGCTCATCTTCGAAAGAGAAGAAGGGTGTCAGCACCAAGAGCGTCACCCCGGGTGGGCGCAGGACCCTCGGGGCGCCAGCACCACGGCCCCCAACAGCAGCTCTTACCTGGCAGACAGAATTCATCCCGCAACACAGGGAACAGGGTGGCCCACAGGACAATGTCGGCTACCGATTCTGCCTCCTAGAGGAAAGCCGAGAGCGTGAGGGCGAGAGCAGTGGGGAGCCGGGGGTCTTTGTGCAGCCATGTTTACTGCAGGAGAGCGGTACGGCCCTGCAGCTCCGAGCGAGATGCGAGCGTTGCATGCTGGGACTCGGCCTCCGCGGGCAGAGCTCACCACATCAGAGACAGAAGCTACAAACTGCTTCCTTCACGTGACTTTGGGCACCTGGCCAGCTGCCCGCACGGCCATTTGTGGGGTGAAGCCGGGGCTCCCCATGGCTAACGATTTAAGTGATTCTAAAGATCAGGGGACCAAAAGCCAGGACTCCTGGGTTCTAGTCCCAACCTGGCCATGCCCCTGCTGTGGGAGAGACACTTCAGCTCAGCGGGCCTCGGTTTCCCCAGTCCGTAAGTTACTCACCCCGGCGAGGTAAGGCGTGGCCTTGCTGGTCAAGCTTTGATCAATGTAGGTTAACGTTTTCCTGATGGCCCCCAGAACCTCTCCTCCTTTCTTTCCTTGCACCAGGTGGCAATACAGGGCTGTGGACACGGCCGGCTAAGGACAGAGACAAAGGTTTAGCTGGGCCACAGCAGCGTCGGAGAGAGCCCGCGC
The DNA here is from genome assembly GCF_011386835.1 of Chrysemys picta bellii. Classification (NCBI taxonomy): domain Eukaryota; kingdom Metazoa; phylum Chordata; order Testudines; family Emydidae; genus Chrysemys; species Chrysemys picta. Next base: position 14,067,557 of record NC_088812.1, on the reverse strand, counting down.
GTCGAACACGCCAAGCAGCGCTTCTCCAGGTGACCCACCTGCAGCTCCGTTGCTTCCCATTCAAGCCACTGATTGGTGAGATCGTTGGGTTCCTTTCCAGCTAAGAGGAAGAAGTACCTGCAGAACAGGAAGGAAGGGGAGCGCTGAACGCACATGGCAGATCCCGCAGCCCAGGTAACTCCACGCAGCGCCCGTTACCGGAGCGTTGACTTCCCCATGCTCACACAGCACGTCACCGACCCAGGAGTCCCAACGTCCCCTTTGCTCTAACCACCAAACAGGGGATTTAACACTTTTTTGGTGGCCTCAGAGGGCGGCCACCAACTCTCGCTGGCGGCCGCACTGACACGTTTTCCTAAAACACTCAATTAACGTTAGGAGAAACAAATAAACGTGCAGATCCACCCCCCCAAATCCCTGTCATTTCTTCATGTAGTAATCTGCTAGGGAAAGTGATACTTGCCTGTTTAATATCCCTTTTCTCAGCAAGCCCCAGGACAAATTAAGCCCGGGGGGGAGGTAGCGGGAGCCAGGGGCCATGGGGGGATGCATGGGGGCCTGGGGAGGCAGCAGAAGCCCCGCCTCCCTCCCCTCCTGCCCAAGGTGGGTCGAGAACTCACCTTGCTCCTGCAGTGTTGTGCCCCACCTGTCTCCAGAGGTGCAGCCAGGAGCAACAGGGAGGGAGGGGAAGAGGTCGATACTTTGCAACTCCCCCCAGGCTGTTCTGGCCCCCCGTTGGCCACACCCCGCATTTGAGAACCGCTGCACCAGAGCCCACTCCCCAGTTGCCGCCAGGAACCCCTCCCCCGGGCCCTGAAAGCTGCAGGAAACACTTCGGCAAAACCAGAGGATTGCTAGGCCCGAGATCCTGGGGCAGGACCCGGCCCTGAACGCTGATTGCCCAAGAACAGCAAGATGCCAAGTTCCTCATCCGACTGCAGCAGGCACCGGGGAGCCACTGGAGGGGCCCGTTCCCAGCAGCGGGACAGCGTGTGCTCAGGGAGCGCTGACCCTCCGGCGACTTAGCACGGCCTCGCCCCGGGGCCGGGAGACCCTCCAGCCCAGAAACCAGCAGGGGACACTTACTGACAGATGGCATTTGGGGAGAAGAGGAAAGTGCCGCTGTCCAGGTGCAGGGCTGGCACCCGTGGGTGGGTGAGGAAAGGGACCACGCGACCTGCCAAGGGGAAAGCACATGGCATTAGGGCATTGCACTGTGAGCCAAGGAGACCGGGGCCTAGGGAGAGAGGAGGATGGAGGGCCCTGAGGGAGCTACGGCACAATGGGGGGGAGGGGGGACCCTGAGGGAGGTGACCCCAGAGAAAAAGGGGCTAGGGAAACAGGGGGCAGTAGAGACGGGTCCCTGAGAAGGGGGAGAGGACACTCCCTAGGGATAACAGATGGTCCATGATGGGGGGGGGGGTCCTTACACATGTGGGAGGACACATCTGGCAAGGACCTGTGGGAAGGGGAGCATTGTGAGGGAGCCATGGGCAGGAGGGGAGGTCTCCTGAGGGGACACAGGGGATGTGCCCTGGGCAGAAAGGGGAGATGATATGGGGAGAGGGACACACGGGCATGGCCAGGAGTAATCCTGGGGCTGGGGGAGGCACAGTTCTCAGGGGGAACAGGGGGAGGTTGGACGGGAGGGGTCCTGGGGAGAGGAGGAGGAGGAAGCAGCCCTGGGGGTCCCGGGCTGGAAGGGGGGAGGGGTCCCGGGCCAGAGGGGGCAGAAGGGGGGGAGGACCACCAGGGGAGTGGAGCACTAGAAGGCTGGGGTTGGAGGGGAAGGGGAATTGGGAGGCAGGGCACTGGGGCAGATGGGAGTTGGGTGGTACTGGGGGGGTGCTGAACTGGGGGAGTCCCAGGCAGGGGACAGCAGGTCAGGCAGGTGACAGTTCAGGGATCCGCACCCGGGAAGGGGAGTCCGGGGGGGCACCAAGGGGCGGGCAGGAGGGGGTTGGGAGGTGGGTGCTGGGGGCAGAAGGGGGTTGGGATGAGGGCACAGGGGGGGCCGGGGCGCAGGGGAGCGAGGGGCAGGAGGGGGTTGGGGGCGGCGCTGGGAGGTAGGAGGCAGGAGGGAGTTGGGAGGGGGCGGAGGTGGGGGGAGTTGAGGGACAGAAGGAGGTTGAGGGGGGCCAAGGCGCAGGAGGGGATAGGGAAGGGGGCGCGGGGGGGCCGAGGGGCAGGAGGGGGGCACAGATGGGGGGGGCCGGGGGGCACGGGGCAGGAGGGAGTTGGGAGGGGGCGCTGGGGGGAGGGGCCGAGGGGCAGGAGGGGGTTGGGGGAGGGGCCGAGGGGAGGGGCAGGAGGGGGTTGAGGGGAGGGGCCGGGGGGAGGGGGTTGGGAAGGGGGCGCTGGGGGGAGGGGCCGAGGGACAGGTGGGAGTTGGGGGAGGGGCCGAGGGGAGGGGGTTGGGAAGGGGCGCGGGGGTCCCCGCCCCACTCACCGTCCGGGGGAACCCGCTCCAGCCTCACGCGGACCCCGCTGGCCCCGGCCGCCGCCACCACCTTGAGGCCCTGGGCGCTGCCCTCGCTCAGGTAGAGCCGCATCCTCGCCCGGCCACACTCCCCGCCGCCAGCTGATGCAACGGGTCCGCCGGGCCGCGCCGGGCCGGGGCGCCTGGGGCCTGTAGTCCCGCCGGCCTCGCTCCCCGGCGCCGCCCGCGCCCGCCAGCCGCGACCGGACTACGAGCCCCACAATGCACCGCGGCGCAGCGCGGAAGTGTCGTGAAAAGGCCGCTAGGCTGGTGGTTACCAAGGAGAGGGGTCCTGGCCAGGGTTGCTATGGTTACTAGGCAACGGGGCTGGGATGGCTGTGGTTACTATGGTTACCATGGGACGGCGCAGACCCCCCCCCCCATTAATCTCATTTCACACACCTCACCTCATTACCCCATCCAAAATGGCCGTGGGAACATCCCTGCACCGCGCTGTGATGTCACCAGCACACGCCATGACACCATGGGGGTGTGCGGCCCAACGGAAAGCCACGACGTCACGGCATTGCACCCCACATCATGCGTGACACGCACGCCATTTCTGACCTCGCACACGCCTTCGCCCTCGCGTTCGGGCGCCGCCTCTGGTGATGTCATAGCACATCTGACGTAGGAGAACGATGTCATGATGTCGAGACCTCACAGCATTCCCAGGGACAATGGGCTGGATCGATCTGTCTAGGGTTTAACCCTTATCTGGCCCCATTGATGCACAGAAGGGAAACTGAGGCACAAAGACACTAAGTGACGTGCCCATAGTCACCCAGTGAGGCTGCCAGAGCAGGGCATTGAACCCAGGTTATGCATGTGCCCCACTGCTGGTCCACCCTTCCTTTCGGTGTGGGCTGTGGAGTTGGCTGGGAAAATCCAGGAAAGTTTTTTCAGATTGGGGCTAACAGCTTCCTTCATAACAGACAGGACGAGGATGGAGACTCCCAAGCCCTTGGACTTGCAGCGCTTGGGAGCACCCCAGGGTGCTCACTGGGGTTGTGAGGAGGCCAGGCTGTGCTCCAGAGCTCAGCTAACCCAGCTGGTACCGCACAGACCAACCGCAGCAGCATGGCACAAGAGAGCAACGAGCGACAATGCGCACCGGATTCCACTGCCGGACACATGCTCGGCTCAGCGTCAGCCCGGCGGCGCTGGATAGCTTCACCTTCCCTGGCACAGCCTGAGTGGAGAACGCCCGCTGCTCACCCTGTGACAGAGCCACAGAGGGGACCCAGGAGTCCTGAGTCCAGTCCTCTGTTCTTGCTGCTAGAGCACATCTCCTTCCAGAACGGGGACTAGAACCCAGGAGATCTCACACTCCTCCCCGGGCTCTAACCACTAGACCCCACTCCCCTCCCACAACCAGAAATACAACCCAGGAGTACTGGTGCCCCCAACAGGCAGCCAAGCTCTGTGCCCAGGGCCAGCCCTGGCTGCCTGTCACATGGCCGGGGAGGTGTCACTACAGCTGCTGACGTGGGCCCGAGCTGTCTCAGGACCCTCCTCCTTTGGCAGCTGCTGCTGAAGCTGCCAGCAAAGTTGAGGAGGTCCCGCTCCAGTGAGGGGAGCGACTGGACAGTGAGCGGCCAGGTAAGGGGCCTAATGGGGCAGGGAAGGACTTTTCTGGCCAGCCTCTTAGCTAGGGAGAAGGTACCCAGGCTCCTGGCGCTGGCGGGGGGCTCGCCAGTCGCAGGCTGCCCACCATTCTAGGGCTGAAGCCCTTGTGAGATTCTGCTCAGAGCCATGGGGCTCCCTAGAAAGATATGTGGGGAGGGGGGCATCTCTGCAAGGCTCCCGCCGAGAGCATGTGCCAGTAGGAAAAACCCTGCGGTGCTGCTGCCCGGGCATCCCATACAGGTGCAGAGAGCCACCGCCGGGCTAAATCCTACCACTACAGCCACGCACGGGCATCATCCGGCTGGAACCACGCACAGCCACCGCCGGGCTGGTGCCACGCACGCCCATGATCGGGCAGGAGCCACGCACAGCCACCGCCAGGCTGGTGCCACGCACGGCTGCAGGTTGTCTGAGGCACAGCTTTGCAAGAGGAAAGGCGCTGAGCCGGCGATTCAAACCACATGTTGTCTGTCTCCACACCGCCCCCGGCACGCAAGGAAATGCAGTGTTCAAAACAACATCTGGGGGAGCCACCCAGGCTAAGCCGGGCTGTCCAGGCTGCAGGGACCGAGAATAAAACAGAGGGGCGGTAGGTGGGACTCTACTCCTGGGAATGGTCGAAAGGGCTGCTGCCTGTCCAGATTTTCCCAGGGTGGGCCCATTCTGGAGGTAGCTGTTCTGGGAAATGTGCAAGGATGCTTGCGTGGCACACGCTGCCGGGTTCCCAGTTTCACCCCACCTGTCCTATGTTTTTGTACCTCTGAAGTGGCAGACCTAGGACGAGGCCCCAGGCTTCCCAACGCCCACGAGGGGGGCATGCGATTGGTAAGAGAGAGAAGGAGGAAAATCCAGGTGTGTTGTTTGTGGGAGACGCAGATCCCCATTTTCCAGATGGAGAAACTGAGGCCAGGGGTAGATGACATGACTTGCCCAAAGTCACCAGGCAGCAGAGGAACCCTGATCTCCTGGATCCCTGCCCTGTACCCCATCCCCATGGCAGCCTCCCTCCCTCTCAGTGGGTGTGTCTCTGATTGTCGGAGGCATCACGCCTCCCTGCGGCTCCGGTTGCATTTGGCTGCTGTTTGCTCAGCGCCTCAGCCGCAGGGCTGCATTTTGGATGGACTGCCGTTGGTTTCGTGCGCGGGCCGAGGGTCCTGTTTAACTGGTGACGTGCCAAGGATAGTCCATTTCAGAACTCGGGGGGAGGGGAAGGGGCAGAACTGGACAGAGGCAGGGGTAATTGACAAGGCTTGGTTGTCAGATGCAGTCCCCCAAAGCGACTCGATTGAAGGGGTCTCCGGGGAATAGCCCCCTGGCCAAAAGGGGGCATGACGTATTTTGGAATCAGTGATAAAGAAGCAGAGAGGGCCTGGGGGATGCAGAGTCTTGAAGGGCTGCTAATCCTCATCGCTGGCTGCAATGTGGGGGCGCCACCCAGAGCTAGCTGCATCCCGTCAAATTGAGGTTTGTCCTGGGGGGTGCGGTGGAGTCTGATGAGGCCCCAGCAGGGAGGTGGGTTAGAGAGAACAGGACTCTCCTCTCATGCTTGTTTTATTCCACATGGGTCTCCCCCCCCCACCCAGTTCCCTCCTTCCCATCTGTGCTGAGCGTGGGCTGCGCCCCAGGGTGCTGGAGACAGAGACTCACTCTGCTCACGCCGCAGCTCGGCTCACAGGAAGCCAGTGCCCCTCGCCGAGCGGAAATGCGGTACCTGCGCTGTGCGCGCCGGGGGGGTGGGGTGGGGGTGACTGTACGAAAACAATTAAAACCAGGTCCTTTGTGCTGCCTCGAGGGCAGGGGGAGGGGAGTGAGGCTGGGCCAGCGGCTGCCTTTTCGGGGTCCCTGACTTCAAGACCCCCCAGCCGCTCCTCCAACCAGCCAGAGCATCTCAGAGACGGGCACCAAAAACACACACATACCCCCACCCGGCCCTTGGCCAGTCACGCCAGTCCTTAATTCCCCTCCTTGGTGCCAACCGGCGCCTTGGTTCTTGGCTGCACAGGAGAGGGTGTGGACTGGCCCCACGCGCGGCAGAGCAAACACCAATCCCGCCACTGGAGATCCCGACAGGCGCGCTGTGTCTGGCTCCCCCTTCCCATAGTCACATGCAGAATGGGCAGTCAAGAGCCAGGACTCCTGGGTTCCATCCCCAGCTCTGAGAGGGGAGGGGGGATCTAGCGGTCAGAGCAGGGGGCTGGGAGTCAGGACTCCTGGGTTCCACCCCTGGCTCGGCTGATAACTCTGCCTTGGGGGTATCCCCACGCCGTGCCCCAGGAGGCTGACCCGCTGACAGGCCTTTGAGAGCCTGGGCTGGCAGGGGCGCCAGTTTCGTAAGCACAGCCCCGACCTTCGCCCCTTGGGGACAGGTGCACCCGGCTCAGCGCCCTGGTGCCCGGAGAGCATTAACCCTTCAGTGCCTGTTTTTCTCCTCCCCCCCAGGTGCTGCAGGCCACCTCATGGCAGCACCCCAGCGGTGGTGAGTCCCTGCGCGCCGCGCCACCACCTCCAGCCCAGCCCGCCCCGGAGCCTGAGCTCCCTCCTGGCCACGTCCTCTCCTTGGGTTCAGCTGGGCCTGAATGAGGGCAGCTGGCCCCCTCCCCTGCACAGCCCCACGCCGACGCCTGCCCCTGTGGCTCTGGGCACATGCAACGGACCCATGGGCACAGAGCATGGGCAGAGCCCCCTTGCCATGCCAGTTCTCGGCTCCACCTCCATCCCCACGGCCCAGGGTGCATGGGGGAAGGAAGGGGCCTGGAAGATGCCCCACATGGGGGACTCTGAGTCCCAATGTCCCGCCTCTGGGGGAAATGTTGGGGATCACCCGGGGAGGAGTGGGGATACCCAGGGCTGTGTTGCTGGTTCGGGCCCTGGGGCAAGAGCCGCTTCTGCACCCCTCTGCCCAAGGCTGCCTGGTCTGGGGAGGGAAGGACATGCCAGGGCCCTCCCCCCCTGAACAGAGCCAGTCACCCCGAGCTGTACGTGGCCGCCTGCGATGAGCCACTGGCTGGAAAGCCGCAGAGCTGGCTGGCTTCCTGTTGTAGCAGCATCTGGGCTTCCTGTAGCCACGTGGCCTCACCCGCTGGCCGCTACCAGGGCGCTGAGCCCTGCCTCGGACATGTCCTCTGGGGGGGCAGGGCAAGCAGCCATGTCCCAGTCTCTGCAGCCCCCCTCACCCCCCCGCCGGTCCAGCAGCAGGCCTGAGGCCGGGAGGTCTGGGGCCTGGGGGAGGAGTGGATCACACCGGCACCGTGTGACTCTGAGGGGAAAGCCCCCATTCTCCAAGCCAGCTGGTCCCCCTTTCCCCGTGCTATTGGGGCCGACGTCCCGGGTCTCAGCCTGGTCCCCTCCCTTCTCCTTCCAGATGACGGTGCTGGGCCCCGGCTGGGCTGGGCTGGCGGCGTGCACACGGCGGCCAGCCGCTCTCCCCCTCGCTGAGATGCTGTCTGGGCGGTGGCGGCTGGAAGGCCGGTCCTGGCGCCGGGCCGGCTCCTCCTCGGCCGTGGCGCTGCGAGCCCTCTACGACTACCAGTACGAGGCGGAGGACGGGCGCCAGGTGGCCATCGCAGAGGGCGAGCGCTTCCTGCTGCTGCACAAGTCCAACGAGGACTGGTGGCAGGTGCGGCGGCCCAGCGATCCCCGGAGGGCGCGGCCCATCTTCGTGCCGGCCACCTACGTGGCGGAGGTGGGCCCTGGCGTGGAGGGTGGCCCGTGGCTGAGCGCCACGCTGCTCGCAGCCGCTGGCACCGGGCAGCACCCGTCCCCGGGTGAGTGTCTGCCAGGGAGCAGGGTGAGGGCTCAGCAGGGGGCTCTCTCCCCTCCCAGCTTGGCACGAGGGGGTACTGGGCTGCAGGGACCGGCCTGGGGGTGTCACAGATCCACAGGATCAGGACCGGTCTCTGGGAGGACCCAGACCCTCTCGGGGTGTCGCTCCCCCTCCAGGGTCTCCCACCTCCTTCCTCGCCTCCTTAGACCGGTCCTGTGGCCGTCAGCCCCCCTGCGTCCCGCCAGCGAGTCTCACTGAGACAGACCCCTGAGGGCGACTAGTCCGCTCTGTGCCCCTCGCCTGCCAGCGCAGGGGCGCTCACACGGCGGGGCCAGGCAGCCGGGCGTCTGTCACCTGGAGCCTGGCCCAGGGAGGCCCTGGGCTAGCGCCGAGGGACAAAGGCTCTGGGTAGCCCAGCACCCAGCCAGGGTGTGGGGAACCCCCTTGTTCCAGCTCTGACTCTCTGTGAACCCACCCCCTTCCCAGTAGCCAGCCCTTCTCCCCCCTCGCCCCTCTCTGGAGCTGCGGCTCAGCCCCCCTGCGGAGAGGCGGGGCCCAAATCTCTGTCCTTGGTTGCTAGGTATCAGTGTCTGGGCAATTGGGGTGGCCATTGTCTTGTCAGATGCTCCTGGGATTAAGGCCGGGCCAGCGGGGGCACCACCCGCACCTCCACCTCTTCGCCTGCTGTTGCGGATTGTGGGGGAGTTAGGGCCCTGCACCCCTCTTCCCGAGATTCACTGCGACTCTCAACCAGCCAGTAAAGCAGAAGGTTTATTTAAGGACAGGAACACAGTCTCAAGCAGAGCATGTAGGTACGACCAGACCCCCTCAATTAGGTCCCTCTGGGAGGTTCAGGGAGCTTAGACCCCAGCTTGGGGTTCCCTGCGTTGCACCACCCAGCCCAAACCGAAACCAAACTCCCAGCCCCTCCCGCTGCTCCTCTCCTTTGTTCAGTCTCCTGGGCAGAAGGTGTTAATTCTCCCCACCCCCGTTCCTGGCTCAGGTTACAGCTCAGGTAGCTTCCTTCAAGGGAAGTCCCACATCCCCACTGCAACCCCCCTGCAACATTCCCAGGTCAAATCTGCCCTGCTCCCTGCTCCGTCACACCTGCCCTGGGAGCAAACGGCCCTTCCCCCCCCCCCGGGGAACAGGGCAGCACAGGGGGAAACTGAGGCACGTACAGCCTTCGTGGAAATGTTACAAAATTCCCGCTTTGTCACAGGGGGTTCAGCAGGGGACGCTCTCCCCTTGCAGTCAGGGCTGGCCCCAGTGTGGCGCTGGGGGGCTCTGCGCTGCAGAGAGCGGGGGGGGGGGCTCAGCAGGGGGCGCTGGGCTGCTGGGGGGGGGGACTCAGTAGGGGGCACTAGAGGAGGCTTCTGTCGAATGAGCTGTGAAACCAGGGGGCCAGTGGGGTCATGCCCTGAGCTGGGGAGGGGTCCCAGGCTCTGAGCTGAGCAGTGGGGTACCCTCTGTCGGTTCACGTGCTGTTCACAAGCCGAGACGCCCCCTCCCCTCCCCCCGCTACCCCCTGGCGCACCAGAGGCTCTGACCCAGCTGTTCTCTCCCCCTTGCCAGGCCTGCAGCCGCAGTACCGATCCCTCCAGGACCTGTCCAGCCTCCCAGCCCGGCCTGCCCAGCCTGGCCACCACTCCTGCCACAGCCTGAGCCTGCCGGCCTGGGAACCCGGCCCCCAGCTTGGCCCGGGCCACCCCGTCAGCAGGAGCGTCAGCGCCTCTGGCCTGGCCCAGAGCCCCAGCAGGGACGCGCCTGCCCCCAGATGCCCGCAGGAGAGGTGCCCGGAGCCGGTGGGGCAGGGGGTCAGCCCCCCTGGAGTGAGTATGGCCTCCTGGGGGAGGGGCAGGGGTGGGGTGTGCGCATCTGGCTCCCCCCACATCCCACCCCGCCCTTCTCCATATCACCCACCCAGAGCAGATGGGCAGGGGTGGAGCAGTCCCACAGCACGTGGGCAGCCCCCTGCTAGCCCAGCCCTGGGCTCCCCCCACCCAGCTCTGCCGGTGCCCCTCACTCCCGACCCGCAGCCCCTGCTAGCCCAGCCCTGGGATCTCCAGACCCCTAGCTCTGCCAGTGCCCCTCATTCCCGTCCTGCAGCCCCCTGCTAGCCCAGCCTGGGCTCCCTGTTGCCTGGCCCTGGCCTTGGGTTCATTTGGGAGCCTCCCCCGTCCCACCCACCCGCCTTCCTCTTTCTTCCTCTCTCTGACCACAGGGAGGGAAGTGTAGGTGCAGGGGCTGTGCTAACCCACAGGATGTGGGGTGAGCTGTGGGAGGGGCTGCCCCATGGGGTGCGGCCTGGAGCAACGCTACAGGCTCAGCTCCCCAAGAGTTACAGGCCCAGCTGCTGCTGGGGGCCGGCGCTGAGTGCTCAGCTGCCCCCCCAGGAGGGGGGGCGGACTGACGGGCTAGGCAGCAGCGCCAAGCCGTGAGTGTCTGCTTGGGACCTGGGCGGAGGGCGGGCAGTGGGGTTTGGAGGGCAGGAGGAAGAGGAGGGAGGAAGGGCGCTGCGGGGCGGGAACTGGGTGCAGAGAGGAACAGGATAGGGGACAGAGGGGCTGAGCAGGGACGAGGGGGCCTGGGGTATGGGAGTGGGGACGATGGGGGGCACAGGAAGTGGTAGGGTGGAGTGGGCAAAGCAAGGGGTAGGAAACAGGGTACAGGAGGGGGAAGGGAGCCGGGGGCTCAGGACTGGGGAGGCTGCAAGGGGCACCAGCTGACGGGCGGCTCAGGGCCCCTGGCACTGTTCCAAGCCGCTCTGGGGAAACCGTTCCCAACCTTGGCGAAAGCAAAAGTTTCTCTGCTTCGTCCAGAACCGGCAGGGGGAGGAGGGGGAGGAGCAGGGTGGTGGTGGCGGGGTCACAGGCCCGGTGCTCGGCACCCGCTCTGGATGCCGCCGGCCGGGACTCTGGGGCGGGGTCTTCCCTCGGGGCTCACTCCCCCCGGGCAAGGAACCGGCTCGGTTCGGCGCCTCGTGGGTCTGCCCTCTGTCACCCGGTGAGCTCCCCTGGGGGAACCTGACACGCCCCCCAAGGGCCCTGCCTCCCACCCGCGGCCGGCCGGCAGGGACTCCCAGCCAGCGGGTGAGAGGCGGGTTGTTAGTCGCCGGGAACCCAGCGTAGGACAGAGCTGGTTAGCACCCACCAGGGACTCTCAGCAAAGTGCATCTGGGGGGGGAGCCAGAACCCACGGCCCTCCCCCCGAGTCCCAACCCAGTAGACTGACCCCTTCCAGCTGCCCAGCCACAGTCCCCCCCCGCAGCCCCCCCTCCCCCCCCTGCTTTGTCTCTTTCCCGGGCCAGCAGGTCACCTGGTCTGCACCAGCACCTCCAGCTCGGGCCACCTCTTTCCAGGCTCCGCCCCCCAGCCAGCTCTGCAGGTGCCCCTCGCTCCCAACCCACAGCCCCTCCTGGATTCTCTCTGACTGTGCACCCCCAACTCTGCCATTGGGGTGGGGGGGTTCCCTGTAGCCGCTGGGGGCAGCAGCCCTGACAGTAACCAGCCCCCCACATGCCCTGCAGGTTCCGCCCCCTGGAGCCACCATGGAGGAGCCCCCGATTTACTGCAACCTGGAGGAGATAAAGCGGGTGAGGGGGGAGCCCCCCAACCCCAGCGGCCCCCCATTGCAGGTGCTGGACACCTGGGAGCGCCACCTCGACCCCAGCACCAGCCGTAGCTACTTCTACAACCCGGAGACAGGCGACAAGTCTTGGAAACCTCCGCGGCGCCACCGGGAGATGGTAGGCAGCGGGGGGGCTGCCCCATTGTCCCCCTGGGCCGGGTGTGCTGCCCAGCCTCCCATGCCCTGGCCTGGCCGAGCCAAGCACCCGGGCTGCCCGCCAGGTGCTTTAGAAGGCTCAGCGCTAATTGCTCTAACGAAGCACCCCAGGGAGGGGAGGGAGCTGGGTGGGCCGTGGGCAAAACCCGTGAGTCTCCTGCTGCGACAGTGTCCCAGGAGCGCGGTACCAAGAGCAGTGCAGGTCAGGAGGGGCCCCGGCAGAGCTGGTGGGAGGCAGGGCTAGGCTAGCAGGGGCAGCGGGTCGGGAGTGAGGGGCACCGGCAGAGCTGGGGGGGGAGCTCAGGGCTGAGCTAGCAGGGGCAACGGGTCGGGAGTGAGGGGCACCGGCAGAGCTGGTGGGAGGCAGGGCTGGGATAGCAGGGGCAGCGGGTCGGGAGTGAGGGGCACCGGCAGAGCTGGTGGGGAGCTCAGGGCTGAGCTAGCAGGGGCAACGGGTCGGGAGTGAGGGGCACCGGTAGAGCTGGGTGCGGGTAGCCCAGGGCTGGGCTGACAGGGGGCTGCGGGTCGGGAGTGAGGGGCATCGGCAGAGCTGGGCGGGGGCAGGGCTGGGTTAGCAGGGGGCTGTGGGTCGGGAGTGAAGGGCATCGGCAGAGCTGGGCGGGGGCAGGGCTGGACTGACAGGGGGCTGCGGGTCGGGAGTGAGGGGTACCGGCAGAGCTGGGCGGGGGCAGGGTTGGGCTGACAGGGGGCTGCGGGTTGCGGGGGAAGGGCACCGGCAGAGCTGGGCGGGGGCAGGGCTGGACTGACAGGGGGCTGCGGGTCGGGAGGGCACTGGCAGAGCTGGGCAGGGGCAGGGCTGGACTGACAGGGGGCTGCAGGTCGGGAGTGAGGGGCATCACCATGGTGCGGGATGGGGGGCACTCCCTGACTCGCTCCCCTCTCCCCTGCAGAGTTTGGTCCCCGTGGAGGCCCTGAGCCCCGAGCCCCCGGCAGCCGCTGACCCGGGGGAGACGCTGGCGCAGGGCGGGGGCAGCGTCCGGCCACCCGGCTCGGCTACACCAAATCCATGATCTTGCCGGAGTCCCGCGTGCCCAAGGTGAGATGCCCGCAGGGGACTGGGGTCGCGTAGGAGGGACTGGGGGCAGCGCCTGTGTTGTTTCTCTGGGGTCGGTGTGTTAGGGGCGGGGCTGGTCCTCGGGCCACATCTGGGGGGGGCGAATGTCAGGAGAGGGGTGTCTGGACTGTTTTGTCGCTGGGTCCGCAGGGTGCATGGGGGGTGGGTCCTTGGCTCTGGGGGGGCAGGAGGGTGTCTGGGGCAGTAGCCCCATGTTCTTTCTCAGGGAGACAGTGTGTTTGGGGTGTGGGTTAGCATTCTGGGGGGAGCCCCATGCAAATCCCACATCCTCTTTCAGGGGGCAGGATGAGGGGGCAGGGTGTTGGGAGGCATGGGGGGGGCCGGGTGTGGATGCCAGGTGTTGGGGGCATGGTGGGGGCAGGGTGTTGGGGGAGAGGGCGGGGGGGGGTAGGGTGTTGGGGGGCAGGGTGTTGGGGGTCGTGTTGGGGGGTAGGGCATTGGGGGACATGGTGGGGGCCGGGTGTGGATGCCAGGTGTTGGGGGGCATGGTGAGGGTAGGGCATTGGGGGCAGGGTGTTCGGGGCTGGGTGGGGGGCAGGGCATTGGGAGCAGGGCATTGGGGGTAGTGAGGGGGGGGCAGGGTTTTTGGGGGTAGGGCGTTGGGAGCAGGGTGTTGGGGGGCCAGTTGTGGATGCCAGGTGTTGGGGGGCATGGTGGGGAGGCAGGGTGTTGGGGAGGCAGGGCATTGGGGGACATGGTGGGGGCCTGGTGTGGATGCCAGGTGTTGGGGGACAGGGCGGGGGTAGGGCGTTGGGGGCCGGGTGGGGGGGTAGGGTGTTGGGGGCCAGGTGTTGGGGGCCGGGTGGGGAGGTAGGGCGTTGGGAGTCGGGTGTTGGGGGGCATGGTGGGGGTAGGCCATTGGGGGCAGGGTGTTGGGGGCCTGGTGGGGGGGGTAGGGCATTGGGGGGCAGGGTGTTGGGGGTAGTGTGGGGGGCAGGGTGTTGGGGGGCAGGGTGGGGGTAGGCCATTGGGGGCAGGGTGTTGGGGGCTGGGTGGGGGGGTAGGGCATTGGGGGGCAGTGACCCATCTCCCCTGTTCTCTCATTCTCTCTGCAGGTGTCTCACCGCAGGAATCGTTCCCAGCACAACTTTGAGGACTGGTTGGGGACCGGTCCCCCCTCCACCTCCCCCTCCCCCGGGGACTCCCCCCCTCGCCCCTCCGACTTACCCCATGTGAGTTACCTCCCCTCCCCCCCCACCCCTGACTGATGAGATTCCGGAGAGCTGGCTGCAGCCTGGGGTGGTTCAGGCCAGGGGATGCTGGCCTGGGCAGGTTGCGGGGAGGGAGTGGGAGGGTGAGGGGTGGGGTTACCAGGGGAGTGTGGAGGAGAGGGAGGGAGTGGGGGGCAGGGGCTGTGAGGGGTCGAGGGGCTGACGACTCTCCCCATGGCAGGAGGTGGAGAAGGCCGGGCACCTGAACAAAACCAAGATTGCAGAGGGTGGCCGGAAACTCAAGTACGTGTGTGGGGGGGTGTCCCTGCAGCAGGTGGCAGGCATCCTGGGGAGGCAGGAGGGGGGGGTCCCTGTGGCGGGGGAGGCATCCTGGGGGGACAGGACGGGGGTCCCTGTGGTGGGGGAGGTGGCCTGGGGGGGCAGCAGGGGGGGTCCCTGTGGCGGGGCGTGGGGAGCCGCTCGGCCTCTCACAGCCCAGGGGGTTTGGACAAGGGATGTCCTGGGCATGAATGGACAATGGGGCCTTTCTAGCTGCCCAGAGCATGGGGGGGGGGGAAGCTCGGGGCCCAAGGAGGGGGGAGCTCAGGGCATGGCGAGGGGGGGGGGAGCTGGGGCTCCCGGAGGGCGGTGTTCCAGGGCAGCAAGGGGCCGGGGGGCAGGGAGCTGTCCCAGCTGGGCTCAGCCCCCTCTCTCTGGCAGGAAGAGCTGGGGCATCTCCTGGGTGGTGCTGGCTGGGAACAGCCTCGTCTTCTACAAGGATCTCAAGGGCCCGGCCCCCGCCAGCTGGGTGAGTGGGGAGCTGGGGGGGAGTGAGCGGGAGAGTGGGAGGGGGCAGAGGTGAGTGTTGTACTTAAAGTACCGCACAGGATCTTTTCAGGGGGAATAAGACAAAACGCCACATTTATTAGTAATACATGTATTCATTAACACTGTATCATATGCATATAATATATTACACTTACACACAAACACACTCCGTCTTGTTGTTACCAATTAGTTGCTCACCTTAACTTCACTGGCCAGGTGAGTTAGATGGGGGAGGGGGTGGAGCCGGGCTTCTGCCGATCCGGATCGATGCTCCCATGTTGACAAGACGAGACCCGGGGTCCTCTGCAAGACACCTCACTTTTATAGCAGCTTTCCTCTTATGCAAATCTAGACCAGATTGAAACTCTGTGTCTGTGTCCATTGGTTCTTTGTGCTGCTTTCTTTTGAGTGTTGTCCCAATGCTGCAAAGAGGGTGTTTCCAAAAGAAGGTGTTTGCTTCTAACCCCTGAGGCCCTCGGTATGTCTGCTTGTCTTTAATGAGCCCACTTGACACGTTTTATTGTCCTTGGGTCTGGCTCCCAGCCCCTCTCCAACAGTTGAGGCTGTCTGGAGGTGCTGCCTTCCATGTCTTGCTCATCCACACCTCATTCATTCAACAGGGCAATTGATTAAGAGTGGGGGGGGGGGGGGGGAGAGCTCTTGTTCTACTGCTAGCAAAAAGAAATTTTTTTCTATCTTATTCTATCCTTAGGGGCTATAATATTCTACCAAGGGCAATGCAAAGTTTCTAAATGAGGTTTTGATACAAAGTCCCATGAAAACAGAGGTCACACGTGGGTAGACCCACCACAAGGTTATATGAAGAGGCACAATGTAAAGTCATATGAAAATTATCAGAGATTTATCTACATGAGAGGGGCAGAGGAGGGGTTCACACCTGTCCCAGACCCCAGGAGCTGGGAGCTGTCTGGGGAGGGGACGCCCTGCCCCCAGACCCCCCCCCGTGCCAGCCCACGCTGCAGCCCAGGGGTGCTTTGGGCCCGAGCCCCGAGGCTGAGCGATGCCCGTGGGTGCTGCCCTGACACCCCCTCCCCTTGCCCCCCAGAGACCCGCCAGCAGCAGGCCGGAGAGCAGCGTGGACCTGCGGGGCGCCGTGCTGGAGCGGGCGCGAGACATGTCCAGCAAGAAGAACGTCATTCATGTGAGTGTGGGGGGAGCCCCGGCTCCCAGCAACCCCCCCCTGGCTCCCAGCTATCCCCCCAGGGACCCAGAACCCCTCCCCCGGCTCCTAGCCATCCCCCCCAGGGACCCAGAACCCCTCCCCCGGCTCCTAGCCATCCCCCCCAGGGACCCAGAACCCCTCCCCCGGTTCCTAGCCATCCCCCCCAGGGACCCAGAACCCACCTGGCTCCCAGCAATGCCCCCCCAGGGACCCAGAACCCCCCCCCCAGCTCCAAGTTTCACCCCCCCCAGGACCCAGAACCTCCCAGCTCCCAGCAACGCCCCCCCCAGGGACCCAGAACCCCTCCCCTGGCTCCCAGCCATCCCCCCCAGGAACCCAGAACCCCCCCGGATCCCAGTAACGCCCCCCCAGGGACCCAGAACCCCTGCCCCGGCTCCTAACCATGCCCCCGCAGGGACCCAGAACCCGCCCGGCTCCCAGTAACGCCCCCCCAGGGACCCATAATCTCCTCTGGCAGCCTGCAATGCCCCCCCCCCAGGACCCAGAACCCCCCCGGCTCCCAGTCATCCCCCCCAGGGACCCAGAACCCCCCCTGATCCCTGCAGTGCCTCCCCAGGGACCCAGAACCCGCCCTAGGATCCCAGCAACACCCCCCAGGGATCCAGACCCTCCCCTGGCACCCAGTGTCCTATCCTGGCACCACTGCCGAACTCCGGGGCTCCTGGACCCCTGCACCCCACGGTCCCTGCCCCAGAGCAGCCTGGTCCCCTCAGCTGCCTAAGGGGGGCCTTGCGGGAGGTGGGGGCTGCCCCTGCCTGGACCCCTGACCTGCCCGTGCCCCCCCCCCCCCCCCCGGCAGCTCCGGACAGTGACTGGCAACGAGTTCCTGCTGCAGTCGGACAGCGAGGCCGAGATCCAGGACTGGCACCAGACTATCAAGGGCGTCATCCGTAGGCTGGTGAGTGCCGGCGGGCAAAGGGTTAACGCGGGCCAGGCCTGGGTATTGGGGGGCCCCATCCATGGGAGAGCTGGGGACAGGAGGGGATAAGGGAGCTGCCCCCTGCCGACCCCCTCCTCCCCCCCGGCTCTGCCGGTGCCGACCCGCAGCCCCTGCTAGCCCAGCCCTGGGCTTCCTCCCCACAGCCCTGCCGGTGCCCCTCACTCCCAACCCACAGCCCCTGGTAGCCCAGCCCTGGGCTCCCTCCCCACAGCCCTGCCGGTGCCCCTCACTGCCGACCCGCAGCCCCTGCTAGCCCAGCCCTGGGCTCCCCCCAGCTCTGCCGGTGCCACTCACTCCCGACCCACAGCTCTGCCGGTGCCCCTCACTCCCAACCTGCAGCCCCTGCTAGCCCAGCCCTGGGCTCTGCCCCCCTGGCCCCCCTCAATCCCGACCTGCTGTCCCAGCCCTGGGTTGCCCCGAATGTGGGGAATGCCCAGCACGCTGCCCCTCCCCCTCTGTCCCCTTGTGTCGCTGGGAGTGGTTCCCATCCCGCGTCACATCGCCCCCCCCCATTGGCTGCTCCCCGGCCTGACACACTCCCTGCGCCCCAGGACCGGGAGAACCCCCTGGACGAGCCGGGCTACGTGCTGCGCCGAGCGGGCAGCTCCGAGCTGGGGGACCTGAGTGGGGATGAGGAGGACGAGGGCTGAGGCCGAAGGACAGCTGGAAATCCTCCGGTAGGTGCCCACCACATGGGGGGAGGGGACTGGCCTTGGGCTCGGAGGAGGGGAGGGGGTGACGGGCCTGGGGGGCTCTTTGGCTGCTTCACCGCCTCTGCCCCCCCTCCAGGCTCCCTCCGCAGCCCGGACAGCACCGAGAGGAAGCGGGTCAAGAGCAAACTCAGGCGCTTCATCGTCAAACGGCCCCCGCTGCAGAGCCTGCAGGAGAAGGGGCTCATCCGAGGTGGGGACCCCCTGCCCCCCGCCCCCTGCATCCCATCCCCCTGTACCCCATTCCCCTGCCCCCCGCCCCCTGTATCCCATCCCCCTGTACCCCATTCCCCTGC
>NC_088812.1:13919954-14049175 GCF_011386835.1 Chrysemys picta bellii | reverse complement strand
GCACAACCACCTAATGTGTGCACACCATGCACAACCACCTGACACACACACTGCGCACACCATACACACCTGCCTCCCCCCGACACACACACACTTCCCCCAGCAGGCACCTGGACGGGGGGTAAAACTCCCCCAGTGACCGACCCGGACCCAGCCCCAGGGTCACCAGCCCTGTGCCCCCCAGACCCTCAGAGTGGAAGGAGGAATCCGACTCTGCCTCCTCCCACGTCACTAATTATTTGCTAATTAATAAACACAATCAGCAAAGCCAGCCAACCCCCCACTCCCAACCTCCAGCCCCCCGGCCAGCCCCCCACTCCACTCCCAGCCCCACAGCCAGTCCCCTCTGATACCAGCCCCCAGCCAACCCCCCACTCCCAATCGCCAGCCCCCCACTCCACTCCCAGCCCCACAGCCAGTCCCCTCTGATACCAGCCCCCAGCCAACCCCCCACTCCCAACCGCCAGCCCCCCGGCCAGCCCCCCACTCCACTCCCAGCCCCACAGCCAGTCCCCTCTGATACCAACCCCCCACTCCACTCCCAACCACCAGCCCCCCGGCCAGCCCCCCACTCCCAACCGCCAGCCCCCCGGCCAGCCCCCCACTCCCAGTCCCCCGAGCCCGGCCGCTTCCTCACCGCGTCTCCCGCGGGGCTCGGGTCGCTTCCTGCGCTGCCCGCGGGGCTCCGGGGCCGGGGATGCGGAGCTGCCGCCGGCTCCGGGCCGAGTGCGGGGCGCCCCGGGCCGCTGCCCGGACCCGCCCCGACGGGACGGCGGGGCGGGGCGGGGAGGGAGCGGTCCGGGGGGTCCGCTCCCCGCAGAGGGGCCGGGGGGCAGTAAATGAGGGGGCGCTGGGGGCACCCCAGGGGCAGTGGGGGGTTCACCCCAGGAGTACGGGCATTGGGGAGGCAGGGAGCACCCCAGGGGAACAGGCAGTGGGGGGAGGGGCCAGGGGAGCAGGCGGGGGGTCAGGGAGCACCCCAGGGGAGCAGGCAGTGGGGGAGGGGCGGGGAGCACCCCAGGGGAACAGGCAGTGGGGAAACGGGCTGGGGGCACCCTGGGGGAGCGGGCAGGGAGCACCCCAGGGGAGCAGGCAGGGGGGAGGGGCCAGGGACACCCCAGGGGAGCAAGTGTGGGGTCAGGGAGCACCCCAGGGGAGCAGGCAGTGGGGAGCACCCCAGGGGAGCAGGCAGTGGGGGGAGGGGTGGGGAGCACCCCAGGGGTGCAGGCAGTGGGGGGAGGGGTGGGGAGCACCCCGGGGGAACAGGCAGTGGGGGGAGGGGCGGAGAGCACCCCAGGGTGCAGGCAGTGCGGAAAGGGAGGCTGCCAACCATAGCCGGGGGCTCTGGGGGAGCTTGCAGGACAGTGGCACTTTGCATGCGGCTGGGGGCACTGGCTGGACCCCCCCATGTTAGTTGGGTTTCCTCCCTGGTTCCTCATGTCCCGCATCCAAGGTGGCCAGGGGAGTGGCCCAGCGCAGCGCAGGGCTGGGAGCTTTGGGGGGCGGATTGGGGGAGATTCCAGCCCTCGCCGTGGGGCTGGGTGAGGAACCAGGGAGCCAGCAAAGCTTAGGGGGATCCGGCCATTTCCACGTGGGGCCTGGCTCCAGCTGGGGGGCTGACGGCTGGGCCTGGCAGGCCGGCCACCAGCCACTCACATGGGGACATGCACTGACACCGTCACCCCCACTTGTGACCCCCCAGGCACCTCACCCCGCCCCCCGCCCAGCCTGCAACGGGACTGTGGTCACCATGTAGGTGCCGCTCGCCTCAGCCCACCTGCCCGGGGGTGGCTTCACACGTGGGTTTCCACCGTGCAGGGGAAAGTTCACACGTGAGTTTTAACAGGAAAGCCAGGGCAGGGCGCACACACACACCACCGGCCTTCCGGACCCCCCCCCTCCCCCCCGCAGCCAGAACAGAGTCCACTAGCCACTCACATAGCCCCGGGCACGGCAGCTGGCGTGGTGATCTCCCCTCTCTCTGCCTCAGTTTCCTCCTGCTTGCCCTGAAGCCAGTCCCCTTGGACCCCCTCCCGCTGCCTCGCTCACGGGCCCAAGGGGGGATGGCAGGAGGCGGGAGCAGGGCAGAGCTGACAGGGTTAATCTTCATCCCGGGAGCCTATTGGCCAAGAGGCAGACGGGCCGTGACATCATCATCAGGGCTATGATATCACCCCCGCCCATGACATCAGAGCAGGAGCCCCTCCCTTTCTCTCAGCTGTTAGCTCGCCCTGCTGCCCCTTGGCGCTCCTAGGATGGGCTGGCGTTAGCTGGGCCTGGGGATCCCAGAGCCCGGTGCCCATGCCTGGCATGGGGGTCGCTCCGAGAGCTCTGGGGATCATGGCACGGGCGTCGCGGGAGGAGGGACCCCCCCGTGGGCAGATTGCCCCCCCCCCGGGAGCTCAGGTTGTTTCTTCCAGATGCCCTCCCCGCACATGGGCTTTGGGGAATGCCTCCCCCCCAGCAGAACCCCTCACTTGGACTGCTTTGCCCCCTGGCCCCGGACACCTGGGTTCTAACCCTCCCTCTGCCACTGGCTCTCTGTGTGAACCTGGGCGTGTGGCTTGGTTCCCCCACCGGTAGGATGGGGTGATGCTCTCAGGACACGGCAGGCACAGGTTGGGGGCTCTGAGATCTCCCATTACTGGGACTTTCCAGCCCGGAGCAGGGCCAGGAAGCCGGCCCAGCGAGGGATCCCTCCAGTCCCCCCCACCCCACCCTGCTGCCCCAGGGACAGCCCCCCTCCCCACGCTGCACTGAGGGCAGTTCTAGACGGAGTGTCCGGCGTGGGGGGGGGGTTAGAGTGGGGAGAGTCCAGCTGCCGCTTTGAGAGTGGGAAGTGGGGGTGAGTGGGGTGAAAATCGCGCACCAGGGACATGAGTCACCAGTGGGCGCTTCTCTGTGTCAGCAACACTCCACCCGTCCAGCAGCATCGTCCTGGCATGGACTAAGGGGGGGCTGCAGGTCGGGAGTGAGGGGCACCGGCAGAGCCGGGGGGAGCCCAGGGGTGGGATAACAGGGGCTGCGGGTCGGGAGTGAGGGGCACCGGCAGAGCTGGGGGGAGCCCAGGGCTGGGCTAGCGGGGGCTGCAGGTCGGGAGTGAGGGGCACCGGCAGAGCCGGGGCGGGGAGCCCAGGGCTGGGCTAGCGGGGGCTGCGGGTCGGGAGTGAGGGGCACCGGCAGAGCCGGGGCGGGGAGCCCAGGGCTGGGCTAGCAGGGGCTGCGGGTCGGGAGTGAGGGGCACCAGCAGAGCCGGGGGGGAGCCCAGGGCTGGGATAACAGGGGGCTGCGGGTCGGGAGTGAGGGGCACCGGCAGAGCTGGGTCGGGGGCAGAGGGGGAGAGATTTTCACATCCTTTGCGTGACTTACCTGAGTCTCGGCCCTTCATCCTCCTTAGAACAGTCACTGAACCAACCTCAGACCCCCACCTCCCCCGGCCTGGCCCCCCCCCCACCTGACGGGGGCACTGGGGGTTACCGGAACATTTGTTTGCTGATAAAACTCTCCGCCCGCCCGGGGGAACTGGGAAGTGACGCCTGAACCCGCGGGTGAGTCAGTGCAGCTGCCTCAGCTCCACACCCTGGCTCCCAGCCCCCTGCTCCGACCACTGGGCCCCACTCCCCTCCCAGAGCCGGGGGAGAACCCAGGCGTCCTGGCCTCCCAGCCCCCCGCTCCCACCACTGGACCCCACTCCCCTCCCTGAGCCGGGGGAGAACCCAGGCGTCCTGGCCTCCCAGCCCCCTGCTCCGACCACTGGGCCCCACTCCCCTCCCTGAGCCAGGGGAGAACCCAGGCGTCCTGGCCTCCCAGCCCCCTGCTCCGACCACTGGGCCCCACTCCCCTCCCTGATCCGGGGGAGAACCCAGGGGTCCTGACTCCCAGCCCCGCCACTCTGACCACAGGGCCCCACTCCCCTCCCAGAGCCGGCGGAGAACCCAGGCATCCTGGCCTCCCAGCCCCCCGCTCCCACCACTGGGCCCCGTTCCCCTCCCAGAGCTGGGGGAGAACCCAGGCGTCCTGGCCTCCCAGCCCCCCGCTCCCACCACTGGGCCCCGTTCCCCTCCCAGAGCTGGGGGAGAACCCAGGCGTCCTGGCCTCCCAGCCCCCCGCTCCCACCACTGGGCCCCACTCCCCTCCCAGAGCCGGGGGAGAACCCAGGGGTCCTGACTCCCAGCCCCGCCACTCCGACCACAGGGCCCCACTCCCCTCCCAGAGCCGGGGGAGAACCCAGGGGTCCTGACTCCCAGCCCCGCCACTCCAACCACAGGGCCCCACTCCCCTTCCAGAGCCGGTGGAGAACCCAGGCATCCTGGCCTCCCAGCCCCCCGCTCCCACCACTGGACCCCACTCCCCTCCCAGAGCTGGGGGAGAACCCAGGCATCCTGGCCTCCCAGCCCCCCGCTCCCACCACTGGACCCCACTCCCCTCCCAGAGCCGGGGGGAGAACCCAGGCGTCCTGGCCTCCCAGCCCCCCGCTCCCACCACTGGGCCCCGTTCCCCTCCCAGAGCCGGGGGAGAACCCAGGCGTCCTGACTCCCAACCCCCCGCTGTAACCATGTAAAACACCATCACCGCCCATCTGCTTTGCTCCCCCTGCCCCGTGTCCTGGCCTCCTTCCCCACATCCTGTCCCGGAGCCCCCCAGAGCCGCAGGCCCCCAGGAAAGGGAGCGAGTGCCGGGCGCCCCCGGCCAGAACATCCTGTGCTTACTAACCCCCCCGCACGGCTTCCTCGTGGGGGGGGGAGCTGTCCCGGCTCAGCCCCCAGATCTCCCAGTCCGGCTCTTCTGGGAATTCTGTGACTAGGGCCCCGGCTCCCGTCTGAGTGAGTTTCCCCCTCCCCCCGTGACCCCCCTGCCCTGGGGGGAGGCAGGGAGCTCGGTCGCTGCAGCCCGTCCCCCGCCCAGCAGCCGGGCGGGGGGGGGGGGTGTCAGTGCCCATGGGGGGCCTGGGGGACCCGTGCTGACCGGGCGCAGGCTGGGCCCCCTGCTCCGCTCTTGGGTGCCTGCCGCTCCCAAATGAGCCCCCCCTTTGTTCCCCAGAGCCCCCCCACTCTGGGGCACCGGCCCAGCAAGAGACGTGGGGCCCCAGCACGTCGGGGGCCCTGAGCTCGGGGCCCGGGACAATTGTTCCCCCTTCCCCGCCGCCAGGCCTGCCCCCCGTGGCCTGGGACGCCAGGGAAACCCCCCAAAGCCTCCCCCAGCGAGGGGCCTGCCCCACAAGCCAGTGCCTGGGGGTTGTGGGGGGGCTGAGGGAGCCTCTGAGCGCCGCCTCGATGGGTCCCGGGTCTGTGCAAAGGGTGGGGCGTCCCCCCACCTGTCCCTGCCAATGTGTCCTCCCCCCACACACAAAAGGCCCCCAGCCCCTCAAGTCATTCCCCAGAGCAGGCAACTGGCCTGAGGAGCCCCCCAAGATCCCCCTGGGAGTGGGAGCAGGCCACCCACCAAACCCTGCTCCACCCAGCACAGGGGGGGGGGATCCTGTTGGCTGGGGCCTGGCCAAGGGGCAGAGGGCCGGGCGCTCTGGGGTGGGGGTGGGGGAGGCTGGGCTGATGTCAGCCGCCCCACCCCCGACCCAGATGTTCCCAGGGCGAGGGGTGGAAATCCAGGAAATTCCCAGGCGGGTGCGGGGGAGGCCCAGATCCCGGTGACCTCAGGCTCCCCCGGGGGCCAGGGCGGGGTGGGGGCGTCGAGAAAACGACGCTCCTGTGGCGGGCTGGGACCCAGCTGGGGAGGGAGCTGGGGGGCTCGTAGGGGGCCCGGCCCCAGTGCTGCCCTGGGAAGGGGCCATGGGGCCAGACCCCCCTGCCCTGAGTGCTCTGGCCCGGGAACGTCGCCCCGGAAGGGTTTAGGGGACTGGCTCTGCAGAGAGCCCCTGCCCCCCCTGCCCAGTGCCCACACCCGGGGGGCTGCTGCCGGGACCCCCAGGGCTGGGGGCTGCATCTTGCTTGGCTTCTGCCCAGCCCTGGCGCAGCAAGGCCGGGGCCCGGGTCAGAGCCCCCACCTGCCTTGGCGATGTGAGAGCAGCAGCCCCGCCCCTGCTGAGCCCCCGCCCCCGGAAAGCCATGGCCGGACGGGACCCGGGGCAGCTCCCCCAGCCCCAGAGGCCTGGGGTCAGGGGAAGCCACAGTGGGGGATCCAGGGGCTGGGGCTTGGTTAGCAGCGCATCCAGGGTGCCCCCCCGGCCCTAAGGGCAGGGGCTGTGGGACTCACCCCACATTGAACCAGGGGGTCTCTCCCAGCAGTCACCTGGCCCATGGAGCCTGTCAATGCTGCCCTGACGAAGGCTTCACCCCCCCAGCTCCTGCCCCGACGGTGTGGGGGGGAAACGTTCCCTCCTGACGCCAGCCCCGAACCCTGGCAGTCTAGAGCCCCTGTTGTTGCTGCCCCTGTTCCCACCCAGTGGCAGCTGCAATGGGGCCAGCCCCTAGTGAGGGCGCATGAGGGGTCGTGCACCCCTGCTCCCTCCAGGGCTGTACAACCCCGCTGCACGGTGCTGTCTCCTGGAGGAGCTGAGGCCCCCGTGGCCTCCTGCAGCGTGGAGTCCCGCAGGTGAACCGCACTTCGCGCCACAAGCAATCCCTTTGCGCCGGGCAGTGGCGCGGCCTCCTCTCCCCACCCACCCCGCAGCGCCCACCCCTCCCTCTCTCCGCTGGGGGAATTATTTGACACTGAATGGTGGGGCTGAGCTGAAGTGTGTATGTAAGTTTGCTGCCCTCTGGTGAGCTTAGCGAGCCAGGACACCCTAGATACACTGGGCCGCCTCAGCCGTCGGGGGCCCCTTCTCCAGCGCTGGGCCTTGGCGATCGGTCGTCATTGGGTCCATTTCTGCGCGGCCGCAAGGGTCCAACGGGGGAACAGACTCGCTGCAACCACAGGAGGGGGGGGGTGTCTACAGTCGTCTGTAGACCGGAGCGACTGCCAACAGATGAACGACAGATGAAGTCCGGCCGCTTTAGGGCCGATGTCCGAGGTCAGCGTTCAGTGGGGAGGCCCAGCCGGAGCGGCGGTGTGTCCGCGCCGGGCAGCAGGGCGGGGAAGATCCAGATCGACTAGATCCCGAATGTGGGTCTCGTGCCGAGAGGAGGTGGAAACGACCCGTGGCAGACGCCGGGGAGAACCGAGGGAGAACCTCCGCGTCAGAGCTGGAGCGACCGGCGAGCGTCCAACCCAAATGGCAAAAGCTGGAGACGGCGTCTGCGGAGTCGTTATTCAAAGCGATCGGAGTCGCGGGTGGGCCTGATCCTCGGCCAACTCCCTTGGGAACCCTGTCGGGGCTCTGTACTAGAACAATGTCTGAGAGCGAGACCGAGAGAGAGACGCCGACGCTCATGGGCCTGCCAGGATGCTGCAGTGTGAGATCCACTGTCTGACGCCAGATACTGATTTAAAAGGCGCCGACAACTGATTCCCCGGACTTACACGGGCAGTGGTTCCGTTACGCAGACGTCCCCTGGAAGGCCTAAAAATCCTGAGTTTTTTTCAGAACAAATAAACTCTGGGCACCGGCAAGTCACAGCCTGGCCCCGGTGCCTTTGGGGGCCAGGTTTTCTCCTCTAGAAAAGGAAAGCCCGGATCCTCCCCTGATCCCTGGACTCCGGGAGCTGGGGATTTAAGGAAAACACGACTCCAAAACGCTCCTGAGAGATGGTAATGCTGCCATCCTGCCAATCCCACTGCCGGGCCAGGACCTAGCTGTGCCATCCTCTCCAGTTAGCAGTAATGGATGGGGTGGGGCAGAGTGGCAGATCTGACAGCCACAGACAGAAACACGGGGCCCTGATCTCGGTCGGAGTCTGGGCAGCGCCCGGCACAACGGGGCCCTGATCTCGGGTAGGGTCTGGGCAGCGCCTGGCACAACGGGGCCCTGATCCTTTGGCTTCTAGCTGCTCCGGGAACAGAAATCAACAACAATTTCACTTCCCTGAGGAATTTTTTGTTTAATTATTAGTTCGTATTGGAATTTTTTGTTGCTAGCAAAAAGAGAAGAACGGCGCTTTCCAGGTACAAAACCCCACGGACACATATATATACTATGTACAGAGCTGCGACAGGGCCGTGTCCCAGTGCCGGGCCCGCGCCTGGCACCAGGAGCCGGGGTTTTGGCCGTTCCCCGCGCCAACCTGTCTAGCCAATCTCCTGCCCCTGGCGGGCGGGGGAGCTGGGAGCGCCCGCCGGTCGCTCAGACCAAACACAGCGAACGAGACGATGGGTTTTTAGGCGAGTTTGGTTTTTTTTACATGATTTTTCTTTGGTTTTTCAGTTAAGACTTTGCTGTGAGCCCCTCCCCCGCTGTGCCACTGGAAGGGGGGGGAGAGGCAGAATAAGGGGGGGTAAATTGCAGCAGCCCCTGGCCCAGAGAAGGGGCGATAGGATGGGGGGGTCTGTGGAAGGGATACGCGTGCAGGGCACTGGCATGGGGGCAGCCTGGCGTCGCTGCAGGGACGGAGGGCATTGGGCACTGCAGTCTGGTGGGCGCTGCCCCCCCCCCCATGGCCTGTCACCGCCTTCCTGGCCTTGGGACAGCAGAAAGCAGGAAGGAGACAGGGCCGAGCGCAGGCCCAGGGCAATCTCAGGGGGTTGAATGGGCTACAGATTCCCGGTCTGGTTGATTGGCCCTGCCTGCCCCACAGCCTGGGGATCATGCAGCTGCCTCTGGGGTAGGGCGTGCAGCCGCTTATAACGGGCGCTCCCTCTCCCTTCTGCCCTGGAAAGACTTGAGGCCCCCCTGAGGGGCGTGGGATGGGGGTGGAGGGCATCTCCCCTAAGGGCCTGGGGGAGCTGTCCTGCAGCTGCAGAGAGGAGCAGAGGCTAATCCTATTCCCACAAAGCCCATAGGAGTCCCTGGAGGGAGGGATGGGTGGAAGGATGGAGGGAGGGAGGGATGGATGGGTGGGTGGGTGGATGAGTGGAAAGATGGAGGGAGGGATGGAAGGAGGGATGGGTGGAAGGATGGACAGATGGGTGGGTGGATGGGTGGAAGGATGGAGGGAGGGATGAGTGGAAGGTTAGAGGGAGGGATGGACAGATGGGTGGATGGATGAGTGGAAAGATGGAAGGAGGGATAGGTGAGGTGGAAGGATGGAGGGAGGGATGGACAGATGGGTGGGTGGATGAGTGGAAAGATGGAAGGAGGGATAGGTGAGGTGGAAGGATGGAGGGAGGGATGGACAGATGGGTGGGTGGATGGGTGGAAGGATGGAGGGAGGGATGAGTGGAAGGTTAGAGGGAGGGATGGACAGATGGGTGGATGGATGAGTGGAAAGATGGAAGGAGGGATAGGTGAGGTGGAAGGATGGAGGGAGGGATGGACAGATGGGTGGGTAGATGAGTGGAAAGATGGATGGAAGGAGGGATGGACATCTGGACTGATGGAAGGACGGACAGATGGGTGGCTGCCGAACAGCTAGGAGCGTCCCATCCCCACGGTGAGACACCGGCCAGTCGGGGGGCCCCTTCTCCCGGGTGTGGGGGGTCCCGTATTAGGGCGCTGGGCAGCCCGTCGAGGCGGGTGTCTCCTGCCCGCTGGGGGTGGGTGCCCGGGGAGGCGCGGGGGCCTTAGGACAGGGTGTTGAGGAAGTGGCTCTCCCCAGCCAGTGAGCTCAGCATGGAGCTCATGTCTCCGATGGCCATGTTGGGGGGCCCGGGCGGGGGCAGCCGGGCGGGGCTCAGGGCCGGGGGCTCCGGGTCGTCCAGGATGGCCGTGAAGTCCAGGTGCGTGTTCTCCAGGTCCAGCGAGTCCAGGCTGTTGGAGACCTGCCCCTCTGGTGCCAGGTAGGGGAAGGAGTCGGGCTTGAGGCTCTCCAGGCGGGGGGCGTACGGCCTGCCGGGATCCTGGCCCCCGCAGCTGGCCGGCTGGTGCCCGTGGGCTCCCTTCCCCGGCTGCGCGGGGCCCTGCCCCGGGTAGAACAGCATGGCCGCCTCGGCGGGGCCCTCGGGCGGGGCGTGCAGGGGGGGCAGCCGCAGCAGCCTACGGGGACTGGCCTCCAGGGGCTCGCAGGAGGGGCTGGGCTGACCTGGGCTGCCCATGTAGGCCAGGCTGTTCTGCCTGGCCGGGGGCTTGGGCCCGCCGGGCGGGTGGGGCACCAGCTCGGGGTTGAAGCACTGGCTGGCCGGGGCCCGGTTCTCGGGCGGGCCCAGCGGGTGCCCTGGCTTGGCTGGGTAGCCGCCATACTTGGGGCTGAGGTACGCCTGGGGCGCCGGGGGGTGCCGCAGGGGCTGGCTGTGCCCGGGCACCCCGCCCAGCCCCATCATGGGCTCCCCGGCCTTCGGGGGGGGCTGCGGCTGCTCCCCCCACATCAGCGCCTGCTGGGACTGCACGTAATTCCGCACCATCAGCTCCTTGACCTGCAGCATGGGGGTCTGGGGCCGCCTGCCCGGGGGGGTCATGGCAAAGCAGGAGCCCTGCTGGGGCTCGGCCTGGTACCCGCTGCCGGGGGCGGCCCCCATGGCTCGGGGCTGGCCGAACGCAGCGGCTGGCGGCTGCTGCGCGTTCTGGCAGGGGGTCAGCGCTGGCGCCGGGAGCTGCTGCTCCGCTTTGATCTGCAGCTGGCTGAGCTCGCCGAACTGCTGCCCGCCGGCGAACCCGCCCGGGTGGCACATGCCCATGTGCTTGGGCTGCGGCTCGCAGGCGCCGGGAGCCGGGTACTGGTGGTGGCAATGCCGGCTGCCCACCGGACTGGGCACCATGGGGTTCATCTCCAGGCTCCCCGGGGCGGCCTCATCCCAGGGCACCGGGATGTTGGCATCGGGTGGGCGCATGCCCTGGAAGTGCTGGTTCACCTGGCACTGGGGGAGCGAGAAATCGGGCTGCCCAAGGCCCCCCTCCAGCTCCCCGTGGGCACCTGGGCTCAGCTGCATGCCCCCCATGGTCCTGTGGGCACCGATATAGGCGCCCTCCCCCTGCAGCTCCATGCCCGGCGCCTGGCACTGGAAGCCCTGCTCCGGGTAGCCCAGGTACTGCTCCATCTCCAGCAGGCTGGTCTCCCCGGGCCCTTCCATGGCCACGCTCTCCAGGAAGACGTTCTCGCTGATGCTGGGCGGGCGAGGGGAGAAGAGGTGGCGCTGCAGGCTGGCGTCGGTGCCCCCGAGGGGCTGCAGGCCGGCCCTGCCCACGGCCGACACGCTCACGTTACCCACGCTCTTGTAGCGCTGCACGCTGGGCGCGGCGTGCGGCTCGGCCGCCGTCCGGGCAGGGTCACTGGCCCGCCGGCCACCGGGCGGGTGGAGGCTGTAGCCGGGATACTCGTTGGTGCTGTGCCGCCGCAGCGAGCCATTGGCCAGGAAGGATGGCACGGCTGGGCCCGGGTAGTCCCCGGGGAACCCCGTCCTGCCACTCAGGGCCCCCCGCTCCATGCTGGGCAACGGGGTGGGCGGGGGGCCGCCCGTGGCCGCGGCGTACTTGGCTTTGAGGTGGTACTGCTGGGCCGGCGTCAGGCCCGGCAGCCCCCCGCAGTGGCTGGCCTCGCTGGAGCGCCGGGAGGCGTCGGGGGAGATGGGGTCGTAGGCCTCGGCCACGCCCAGGCTGCTGGGGAGCCCCCCCGGCCCCTCGGCGGCCCGCGGGTAGGGCGAGGCCAGCGAGGAGCGGCGGCTGACGGTGTAGGCCGAGCTGACAGTGCTGGAGGTGCTGGCCCGGCGCTCGCTCAGCGGGGGCGCGGAGGCCAGGTCGCTGGCAGACAGCTCCAGGACGCGGCGGTGGGAGACCGCGGGGGGTGGGCCGCACAGGCTGGGCATCTCCCCGGGGGGGCCTGCAAAGGCGGGGGGTTACTGCAGGGATGGGGAAGGACGGGGGGATTGGGCAAAAAGCCAAGGCTGCAGGTTGAGGTTTGGGGGGCAGCTGCACGGGGGCAGCTGGGGGGTGCAGGTGCATGTTGGTGGCCAGGGGGTGCAGGTGGTTGGGAGTAGCTGGGAGTGCA
The DNA here is from genome assembly GCF_011386835.1 of Chrysemys picta bellii. Taxonomy (NCBI): domain Eukaryota; kingdom Metazoa; phylum Chordata; order Testudines; family Emydidae; genus Chrysemys; species Chrysemys picta. Next base: position 14,037,263 of record NC_088812.1, on the reverse strand, counting down.
GGTGGTTGGGAGTAGCTGGGGGTGCAGGTGGCTGGGAGGGAAGGGGGCTGGGGGTGCGCAGGTGTCTGGGGGGGCGCAGGTGGCTGCAGGGGTTGGGGGTGCAGGTGGCTGGGAGTAGCTGGGGGGGTTGCAGGTGTCTGGGGGGGTGCAGGTGGCTCAGGGGGATGCAGGTGGTTGGGGGTGGCTGGGGGTAGCTGGGGGTGCAGGTGGCTGGGGGGGAAGGGGACTGGGGGGTGCAGATGGCTGAGGGTGCAGGTGGCTGGGGGGGTGCAGGTGGCTGGGGGTGGTGGGGGGGTTGCAGGTGGCTGGGGGTGGCTGGGGGTGCAGGTGGTTGGGGGTGGCTGGGGGGAAGGGGCCTGGGGTGGTGCACGTGGCTGGGGGGAAGGGGCCTGGGGGGCAGGTGGCTGGGGGGAAGGGGCCTGGGGGGCAGGTGTCTGGGGGTGTCTGGGGGGGTTGCAGGTGGCTGGGGTTGTCTGGGGGGGTTGCAGGTGGCTGGGGGTGTCTGGGGGGAAGGGGCCTGGGGGGCAGGTGGCTGGGGGGGGCAGGTGTCTGGGGGTGTCTGGGGGGGGGTTGCAGGTGGCTGGGGGTGGCTGGGGGGGTGCAGATGGCTGGGAGTGGCTGGGGGGAAGGGGCCTGGGGGGCAGGTGGCTGGGGGGGGTTGCAGGTGGCTGGGGGTAGCTGGGGGGAAGGGGCCTGGGGGGGTGCAGGTGGCTGGGGGGAAGGGGCCTGGGGGGCAGGTGGCTGGGGGTGGCTGGGGGGAAGGGGCCTGGGGGGCAGGTGGCTGGGGGGTGCAGATGGCTGGGGGTGGCTGGGGGGGGTTGCAGGTGGCTGGGGTTCCGGATCTAAACTCTTGTTCTGTAACTGAGCTGGCGTCGAGCTGGCTGCAGGGTCCTTCACCCTCCCCCCGGGGCTGGCTGCCCCCCCCCTTCCTTTTATTCCCAGGGCAGTGGGGGACCTGAGCCCGTGTGTCCTGGAGCTGGTCCCAGCTCAGAGACCCCTAGTGGCCCTCTGGGAGGCTGGCCCCATCGGCCCCAGCCCTGTGCCCTGCCAGAGGCACAAGCCCCCCCAGTCCCCGTCTTGCTCCACTCACTGGAACCTCCCCGAGCCTGTCCACCCGGTGCCAGGCAGCCACCTCTGGGGTGGGGCACGGCAGCTGTTTATACCAAGATCCTTCCTCCAGGCCCGAGATGCAGCTGCCTCTGGGGCCGGGGGCAGAGGGTGTGTCCCATTGCAATGGCAGGGGAGGGGACGTGCAGGTTTGGGGGGTAGAGCAGAAATACGGAGCTCTGAATGTGGCCGGGCCCCCGAGCTTTGTGCAGCTCTCGGGAATGTGACACTCCGGTTTATGGCTTAGCTGTAAGACAGGACCTGTGGGAGCACAGCGCCCCCTAGTGCCATGCTGGGACCAACACAGCTTAATGGGGAGAGTGCCCCCTGCTGGTCCCCCGCCCTGCTCCCTACAGCACAGCGCCCCCTAGTGCCATGCTGGGACCAACACAGCCTAATGGGGAGAGTGCCCCCTGCTGGTCCCCCCGCCCTGCTCCCTACAGCACAGCGCCCCCTAGTGCCATGCTGGGACCAACACAGCCTGATGGGGAGAGTGCCCCCTGCTGGTCCCCTGCCCTGCTCCCTACAGCACAGCGCCCCCTAGTGCCATGCTGGGACCAACACAGCCTAATGGGGAGAGTGCCCCCTGCTGGTCCCCCGCCCTGCTCCCTACAGCACAGCGCCCCCTAGTGCCATGCTGGGACCAACACAGCCTAATGGGGAGAGTGCCCCCTGCTGGTCCCCTGCCCTGCTCCCTACAGCACAGCGCCCCCTAGTGCCACACTGGGGCAATGGGGCCAGCGCTGACTGCCAGGGGAGAGCGCCCCCCATTGAGCCCCGTGATCTGCTCCCGGCACCCCCGTCCTGCCCAAGGTGGTTTCCCGCCCCAGCCCTCGCTGGCCTGGCCCTGCCCGGCCGAGCGCTCACCGGTGCCAGGGATGGCCGGCAGCTTCAGGCCCTTGCCGGGCGGGGGCTTCCGAAGCTGCTTGAACTTGTCGATGCGGAGGTTCTCCAGGCGGCGCAGGGCCGAGAGCCCCGAGGCGCCCATGGGCTCCCCCGGCGGGGGGTCCTCCAGCGTGGACAGGTCCTCGAAGCTGCCGCCCGGGTTGGCGTTCATCTCCACCCCGCTGTCGTTGTTGTTGGCGCTGCCCAGGGGTGAGCGCTCGCTGCTGCAGGACGACTGCCCACCGGGACTGGGCTGGGGCTTCTGGGGAGACAGGGAATGGGGGGGGCACCAGCCCCTCATTAGCACAGCCTCCGGGGCACCCCCTGGCCACACGCCAACCCCCCGCAGCTCAGGCAGTGAGGAATTCCCTCCCCCTGCAGCCCAGAATCCAACCCCCCCATGGCAGGGCCTCGTCCTGGAGCGTGGCAGCCCGGAGCCCCCTCTGCCCAATTTGCTCCCCTGCCCCACCCCACTCCGTACCAAGGTGGCCTCGGGCACCATCAGCTTCCCCTCATCCTTCCTGCCCTCGCCGGGGCAGCCTCCCTCCTTCTCCTGCTTCATGTCTGCGGGGCCCCCCGGGGCAGCCAGCGCCCGGCTCAGCACCGTGTCGCCCCGATGCTTCTTGGTGACGTGGGCGTCGGGGCCGTGCACCGTCTTGACGTGCTTGCGCAGGGAGCTGGGGTCCGTGTAGCGCTTGGTGCAGCCGGGGATCTTGCAGACGTACGGCTTCTGCATGGGGGGGGGGCGAGATGGGGGGGTTAGCCCAGCCCGGGAGACAGCCCCACGGGCACCTCTGGGCGCGGTGAGCTGCCTGCTGGGGAAGGACCACAGGCACCCACCCGCCTGATTCCAAAACTGGGGGTGTCAGCCCCAGGGGAGGCCGGGCACCAACACGGGAAGGGGGCCGTACTGGGGGCATGGAACGTGCCCTGTCGGGAACAGAGGCATTGCCAGACCCGGGGTCCAGCTAGCCCAGTGGCCTGACTGTGCCAGGGGCTGTGGGCCCCAAGGAAGGGGTGGGCGGCAGCAGCCGGGGAGCAATCCTCCTGAAGTGTGAGGCTGGCTTCGGCCACGTGGCACCGGGGGCAAATCCCGAACGGCTGGAGGGTCTTGCTCCAAAGTGTGAGCTCCTCGGGCCGGGCCGGGCTTTGCTCTGGGGCCAGTCGCTGCTGGACCAGGGACGGGGAGTGGCTGGCTCATTACACAAGCAGCTTTGCCTCTCCTGGAATTGAGGCCTCCTCATCTCTTATTGGGAGTGGCCCACGTCCACCCTGATCGGATCGGCCCTGTCAACACTGGTTCTCCACTTGTGAGGGGACGCCCGTTGCTTCGGGTGTCAGTATATCATGCCAGCAGCTGTAACTTTCACTCCGTGCAGCCGACGAAGTGGGTTTTACCCACGAAAGCTTATGCCCAAATAAACCTGTTCGTCTTTAAGGTGCCACCGGACTCCTGGTTGCATTGGGAGCTCCCTGGAAGAAACCTCCCCCCATAGCCAAGAGTGACCAGCTCCTATTGTCCAGCCTAAAGAAAACCCTGGAGCCATCAGCTTACCCAGAAACAAATCCAGTGTCTCCCCTGAACCATTGTTTCCCTATAACCCCCCTCCCCCCCCGACCTACATCCAACTCAGTGCTCTGCTGCCTGGACCCAAACTCTGCATCCGTTCCTCTGGGACTCCATCTCCTGCCTGATCGGGCTGGGGGCTCTGCCTGGCTCCCGCCCTCCGGACCCTGAGCTCCCACCGTCCCTGGGACCCCCAACCAGCTCAAGCCTCATGGAGTGGGTGAGATCCCCCTCCCCTGCTCTGTTTTCTTTTCTACCGCAGGGATTAACCGTTAATCATGTAACTGTTATGGTGCTTTAGGCTCCCTTGTGTAGTTATCACTAGTAGTCACTAAAGAACTTGTAGGGTTCAGCTGGTCGCTTCTCTCTCGCTCTGAACTTTACTCTTTTGTGGCTTTAGCTTCCCTATTCACTCTGCAACAACGCTCCTCGTACCTAAGCTACAGATCCCTGCGGCGCCCAAAATCCTGTGGGGTTTGCTCATCAAGGGGGAGAGAGAGAGAGAGAGAGAGAGAGAGAGAGAGTGTGTGTGTGTGTGATGGTAGCTCCAATGGGTGGGGCTTTGCAGAAGGGAGATGTACAGCTCCGTATGAACACACACGTGACACAAGCAGCACATTGATAGAATTACACCCCCCCCCGAAGAAATAATGAACATACCCCCGAGTAACGGGCACATCTGGTAACGGGGGGGGGGGTCGTGTCTCCTGGGCAGGGGGCTGATGTGGGGGTGCATCTTGTTGGCATGGGAGAAACAGGCTGTACCATGATGGATTGGGGCGGGGGGGGGAAGTGTACCTCATTGAAGTGGGGGGAGTGGGCTTTACCATGTCGGGTGGGGGGGATGAGCTTTACCATGTTTATTATGTCATGTGGGGGGACAGGCCTTGTTAGAGTTGGGGGAGTGGGCCATACCATGTTGGGTGGCAGGGTGTACCTCATTGGAGTGGGGTGAGCAGGCCGTACCATGTCGGGTGGGGGGTGTACCTTGTTGGAGTGGGGGGAGTTGGCCATAACATGTCAAGTGGGGGGGCGTACCTCGTTGGAGTGGGGGGAGCGGGCTGTACCATGTTGGGTTGGGGGGGGTACCTCGTTGGAGTGGGGGGAACGGGCAATACCGTGTCGGGTGGAGGGGTGTACCTCATAGGTGTGGGGGGAGCGGGCCGTACCATGTCGGGTGGGGGGGCATACCTCGTTGGAGTGGGGGGAACGGGCCGTACCATGTCGGGTGGGGGTGTGTGGGGGGAGCGGGCCGTACCATGTCGGGTGGAGGGGCATACCTCGTTGGAGTGGGTGCGGTTCTGGTGCTTGGCGCGGTCCGAGGCGTTGGAGAAGGCCTTGTTGCAGCCCTCGTGCTCACAGACGTACGGCTTCTCACCCGTGTGCGACCGCAGGTGGGTCTTGAGGTTCTCCAGGCGCGAATAGGCCTTGTGACAGCCCTCGAACTGTGTGCAGAGCCGTGAGAGAGATGCCCTCCCCCTGCCGCCCTGCGGGGCACCCAGAGTCCCCCCCAGGACATACACGCCGACCCCACCCCCACTCTGACACCCCACCCCACCCCCACACCCAGAGCACAGTCACGGATCCCCCCCCCCGCAGGATCTGCACCCAGAGCCCCTTCCCAGTGCGGGAGACAGGGCTGCGCCCGACCCTTGGGAGAGGGGAATGGCACGCGGCTGTGTGGCCCACAGGGGGCACCGGCTGTGACCCAGCCGCAGGAGGGGGCCTGGTGCAGGGAAAGGGAATGGGACATGGGCAGGAGGCTGGCTGGCACGGGGGCAGGGCTCTGCGTGCAGGGGGGTTGTGTCCCACCCCCGCCCGGCTGACGTGTCTGGCCTGCGCCCGGCTCACACTCACCGTGCACTTGTGAGGCTTCTCGCCCGTGTGCCGCCGCATGTGCACCACCAGCATGTACTGCGCCTTGAAGGGCCGCTGCTCCCGCGAGCACTCCAGCCAGTGGCACACAAACTCCTTCTTCTCCCCGTGGATGTGCTCGTTGTTAATGTGCTGCGGGGGCGGAGCAGGGCGCGGGTCAGGGGGAGCTGCCAGCCCGCGGCCCCCAGGCCTCTGCAGAGACGGCTTCTGGGGCTGGCTCAGGGCATGGTGGTGATAGGCCGGGGGGTGCGGGTCGGGAGTGAGGGGCACCAGGGGAGCTGTGGGGAGGGGGGAGCCCAGGGCTGGGGCGGCAGGTCGGGAATGAGGGGCACCGAGGGAGCTGTGGGGGCGGGAGCCCAGGGCTGGGCCAGCAGGGGCTGCAGGTTGGGAGTGAGGGGCACCGGCAGAGCTGGAGGGAGCCCAGGGCTGGGCCAGCAGGGGCTGTGAGTCGGGAGTGAGGGGCACCGGGGGAGCTGTGGGGTAGAGGGGAGCCCAGGGCTGGGCCAGCAGGGGCTGTGAGTCGGGGTTGATCCCGTGACGGCCTCGGGGAGGGGAGGGTCCGAGCCGGCGTCCACGACTCACGTGCACCAGCTGCTCCTGGGTGTCGAACTCTTTGGTGCACCCCTCCCAGTGGCAGTTGGTCTCGTACACGGCCTCCGTCTCCTGCTTCCCGTCCTCCTTCTCCAGCTCCTCCCGGGGCTCCAGCATCCCCAGCAGCGGGTCCTAGGGCAGGGAGGGCACCGCTGGCTCAGCCCACACACCCGCCAGCCGAGCAAGGCTGCACCGGCGGGCAGCCCCCACCCCCCATGCTCATACCAGCAGCGCCCCCTGTGGGTGACGGGCGACGTGGCCGGGTTGGGGTGTCTGGGCCCAGTGGGAGCTTGGGGTAGCCTCCTGCCGCCGGCCCCGGGTGCCCGTAGGCGACATGTGCAGCGAGCCCGGGGGCGGCTGCTGCGGCCGATGCTGGGGGGCTGGACTCCGGGCCTGGCTGGGGGGCGAGGGGGAGTCGGACCCTGCCCGTTACCTGCGTCCCCGTGGAGGCTGGGCTGGAGACGTCGCCCTCCGATCTCTCCTCCAGGCTGTTGGTGCCCAGGGCGGCGCCCAGGCTGGGCTCTGATTTCATCTTTATTGGGAGGGGGAGAGAAATGTGATGAGCTCGGGCAGAGTGGGGGCCCGGTGGCGCTGCCGCTCCTGCCAGGACGGGGTACCAGGGCTCCAGCCTGGCACCTTCCCCCCCCCCCTTCGCTGGGGCTGGCGGGTGGGGCGGGGATCCTGTCTCGTTAAACACCCCAGACTCCAGTGGGGACGGTTCTCAGCGCTGCCCCCCTGTGGCCATTGTGTGTCATGCGCTTGGTGCTCCCCCCCCCCCGGGCGGGGGCCCCTTACCTGGCAATGCTTCGGTGTCCCGCGGGGCGAGGGATGGTGCAGGAACCCCGGCCGGCCGGGGAGGTGTTCATGGGAGCCACAGGGGGGAATGGGGGGGCCGAACGCTGCCCCTTGCCCCTTCGGGTGAGCCATGGGGCTTTGGAAACCCAGGGACGGGCTGAAAGTCAGAAGGAGAGTGAGTGTGACCTCCCGCCGGAGGTGTCCCCCCCATCCCAGACTGTGGGGAGGGGCCCATCGCTCCCGGCCTTGGGCCTCCTGCCATGTGTACAGCGAGGCAGAGGGGCTCAGCCTGCCCCAGGCCCCCTCCCCGCACTTGGCAGAGACTCAGTCACTAACCTGCCCCCCCCTTGCCCCTCCATGATGTCAGTCAGGACCGCTGACACATAGGGAAACTGAGGCACAGAGCGGCAAAGGGACTTAGCAAAGGTGACAAGATGGGTCAATGACAGAGCCAGGGATGGAACCTAGGAATCCTGGCTCTCAGCCGCCCTGCTCTAACCACTAGCCCCCACTGCCCTCCCAGAGCTGGGGAGAGAACCCAGGAGTCCTGGCTCCCAGCCCCCCTGCTCTAACCACTAGCCCCCACTGCCCTCCCAGAGCTGGGGAGAGAACCCAGGAATCCTGGCTCTCAGCCCCCCTGCTCTAACCACTAGCCCCCACTGCCCTCCCAGAGCTGGGGAGAGAACCCAGAAGTCCTGGCTCACAGCCCCCCTGCTCTAACCACTAGCCCCCACTGCCCTCCCAGAGCTGGGGAGAGAACCCAGGAGTCCTGGCTCCCAGCCTCCCTGCTCTAACCACTAGACCCCACTGCCCTCCCAGAGCTGGGGAGAGAACCCAGGAGTCCTGGCTCCCAGCCTCCCTGCTCTAACCACTAGCCCCCACTGCCCTCCTGAGCTGGGGAGAGAACCCAGGAGTCCTGGCTCCCAGCCTCCCTGCTCTAACCACTAGACCCCACTGCCCTCCCAGAGCTGGGGAGAGAACCCAGGAGTCCTGGCTCCCAGCCTCCCTGCTCTAACCACTAGCCCCCACTGCCCTCCTGAGCTGGGGAGAGAACCCAGGAGTCCTGGCTCCCAGCCTCCCTGCTCTAACCACTAGACCCCACTGCCCTCCCAGAGACGGGGAGAGACCCAGGCTGCTCTAGCCTCTGAGAGTTGGACTGGATGGGCTGACAAAGCGCCTTTCGACCGCTCGGCTCAGGCCAGGCCAGCTCTGGGTCCCGCCCACCCGGCGCCCACCTGATGGTGCCAATGGAGAGGTGCCCGTAGGAGCCGCTGGCCGAGGCACAGCGTGAGTTGATGAAGGCCACCAGGGAGTTGGGCGAGGTGCGGATGACGGTCTGCAGGTCGATGCTGGCATCGGACAGTGGCGAGATGGACAGCGCCCGCTTCTTGGTCAGCTTGGCCGCGCCGCGGGGTGTGGAGAACCGGGACCCTGGGCCGGGCAGAGACGGGGAACCGGGGCTGAGTGTGCGTTTGCCCGCTGGGCCCTGATGCCCCTTCCAGCCCCGTCGCCCGTCCCCCACAGGCAGTGCCACTGGCATGAGCACAGAGCGGGCTGGGGAATCTACTGGCAACCCCTCCCCTTCGCCCAGCCCCCAAGGCCAGCCGGATCCCCCCGGGCACCGACCTACCGTCGGCATTCCCAGCATGCTCGCTGCCCGGTGCCAGCCCGTACCCATGATGACTGCCCATCAGGTTGGCCTGGTGGCACATGGGGAAGTCGCTCAGCCCTGGAAAGAAGTGGGGAAGAGAAGGGGGGGGACGTTAGTCCTGGGCTGCCTCCGCCCCCACCCCTCCAGGGCTTGGTGCTGGGGGCGGGACAGAGGATGGACGGACGGAGGGTGGGAGAGATGGAAGGGGGCGGGCCAGGGGATGGACGGACAGACGGCAGGACCGGTGGAAGGGGGCGGGGCGGGGGATGAATGGACGGAGGGTGGGACAGGTGGAAGGGGGCGGGGCAGGGGATTGACGGATGGAGGTGGGACCAGTAAAGGGGCGCAGAGGGAGCGGGGGATGGAGGGACAGACAGTGGGACAGGTGGAAGGGGGCGGTTGATGGACGGACGGAGGGTGGGACAGGTGGAAGGGGGCGGTTGATGGACAGACGGAGGGTGGGACAGGTGGAAGGGGGCGGGGCGGGGGATGGATGGACGGAGGGTGGGACAGGTGGAAGGGGGCAGGGGATGGACAGACGGAGGGTGGCACAGGTGGAAGGGAGCAGAGGATGGATGGACGGAGGGTGGGACTGGTGGAAGGGGGCTGGGCGGGGGATGGACAGACGGAGGGTGGGACAGGTGGAGGGGGGCAGGGCAGGGGATGGAGGGAGCGGGGGATGGACAGACGGAGGGTGGAGCAGGTGGAAGGGGGCGGGGGATGGACAGACGGAGGGTGGCACAGGTGGAAGGGGGCAGAGGATGGATGGACGGAGGGTGGGACCGGTGGAAGGGGGCTGGGCGGGGGATGGACAGACGGAGGGTGGGGCAGGTGGAAGGGGGCAGGGCAGGGGATGGAGGGAGCGGGGGATGGACGGACGGAGCGTGGAGCAGGTGGAAGGGGGCAGAGGATGGATGGACGGAGGGTGGGACCGGTGGAAGGGGGCTGGGCGGGGGATGGACGGACGGAGGGTGGGACAGGTGGAAGGGGGCGGGGGATGGACAGACCGAGGGTGGCACAGGTGGAAGGGGGCAGAGGATGGACAGACGGAGGGTGGGACCGGTGGAAGGGGGCTGGGCGGGGGATGGACGGACGGAGGGTGGGACAGGTGGAAGGGGGCGGGGGATGGACAGACGGAGGGTGGGGCAGGTGGAAGGGGGCAGGGCAGGGAATGGAGGGAGCGGGGGATGGACGGACGGAGGGTGGCACAGGTGGAAGGGGGCAGAGGATGGACAGACGGAGGGTGGCACAGGTGGAAGGGGGCAGAGGATGGATGGACGGAGGGTGGGACCGGTGGAAGGGGGCTGGGCGGGGGATGGACAGACGGAGGGTGGGACAGGTGGAAGGGGGCAGGGCAGGGAATGGAGGGAGCGGGGGATGGACAGACGGAGAGTGGAGCAGGTGGAAGGGGGCAGAGGATGGACAGACGGAGGGTGGGACCGGTGGAAGGGGGCGGGGGATGGACAGACCGAGGGTGGGACCCATAAAGGGGCGCAGAGGGGGCGGGGGCCGCGGCCAGTCCCCGCAGATCCCCGTGCCGATGCCCCGGGATGCAGGGGCCGCGTGGCCGGGACTCACCGTCTGCCAGGCCGGGGCCCGGGCCGGGCGCGTGCCGGGGGCGCAGGTAGCAATGCTCCATGTAGCCGCTCCCGGGGGGGTTCCTGGGGTTGAACATGGTCCGTCGGGCCCCGGCCGTGCTCAGGGGCACATCTGCTCCGGGCGGGCGGGGGGAGCCGCTGACCCCCCAGGGGGCCAGGCCTGGGGGAGAGGAGGGCGGGCGTTGGTCCCCTGCTGGGTAGCCATGGTCCCTGGGCCTGTGTGGCCCACCCCTGCCCAGCCCCTGGCACCCACTCCCCGCTGGCCCAGGGGTAGCCACACGCTGTTCCTGCAACGCCCCCCGTCTCCAGCAGAGGGAGCCATGGCTGCAGTGGGATTCTGGGCTGCCCATCCCCACGGCCTCTGGCCCCAGCAGGGGGTGCCCAGCCCTCCCGCAGCCGATGCCTCCTGCTGCCCACCTGCCCAGCCCCCACGGCCTGTGCCCCCTCACCCCTCGTCTGCACCCCAACCCGGTAGTCCCCTCCTCCCAGGCAAGGGCAAAGCCTCCATCGCGGGATCTCTGGGGGGACCAGGTGCCGACGGGGGGCAGCACCCCGGCAGGACCAGGAGAGTGGGTCCGGTGGGGGGGACCATCCTCTCCTCCCTGCCCCATCTCCAACAAGGTGACTTGCGCCCCCGCCCCGGGGTTAAACCCCCGACTCTCTCCTCCCTCCATCTGCCCCTCGGCTGTTCCCCGATGCTCTAGGGCCGGGGTCTCCCCCGAAGGCAGGACCCCTTTGTGGCTCTGTGCCAGGCCTGCCCGCCAATCCTGGATGGGGCCGGTGTCTCGCCACCAGCCCTGGCGCCAGGCTGCGGCTCGGGCCAACCCCAGAGCCCCCTCTGCCCCCCAGACTGATGGGGCCTGGTTGGTGGGGCTACAGGGGCTGGGCACACCGGCTGAGGCAGGCACCGTGGGAGGATGGGGAAGGGGCTTGGGGGGACACATCCCCCCTCCCTGTCTCAGTCATCCCACGGCTCAGCTGTGGCCCCAGAGGCCACCACGGTCGACCCCCCAGCACCAGCCTGACCCCTGAGCAACCCATGGATGGAATTGACGCGGCCTCTCCCACCCTGCTGTCCCCTTGCCAGCCCCAGTCCAGCGTGACCCCTGACTCCTGGCCCTGGGCTTTGCCACACCGGCCTGGCACGCCGCGCCCCCAGCCTGGGGGCTCTGCAGGAGGAGGTGTGGAAAATGCCCCCCCTCGGCCCCACCAGTCTCTTACAGGGCCCATCCCTCTGTCACAGTGTCAGTCTCATGGCAGCCCCCGCGCCCCTTCCAGCGATGCCAGAGCCCCACGCAGCCTCTGCCGGACTGGGCTCCCCTGCTGCCCTCCTGCAATCAGCACAGGCCACGCCGAGACCCAGCTCCACACACACACAGTTCTGCACCCACACACCCATCATCCCCCCCACCCACACCCACACGCATGCCCAGAGTAACCCCTAGACACACACACGGAAACACATGTGTGCAAATGCAGAGACACACGCCTGCAAATGCCCGTGACCAAGCACACGGATCCGGAGACGCGCTGACAAAGGCGCCCACCCACCCACGGGGCGTCTCAGCCTTGTGCTCTGAGTCTGATTCACGTGCCCCTGCTCTGCTCGGGTGCATGGAAAGGGGGGGGCTTGCAGAGATGGGGCAGCGCCCCAATGGGGAGGCCAGCTCGGTGGCCGTACCCACAGTCTCCTGCACCCCCCCCCCATCTCCCACCTCTGCACTCCCTCTGCTAACCCTCCTTCGGCCCAGGCACCAGTGCTGAGCTCCAGAGCCCGGCACGGTCCGGTTCGGCTCCCCGTGGTGCCTGGCCATGGTGCCGGGCCCAGCACGGTCCGGATCGGCTCCCCGTGGTGCCTGGCCGTGGTGCCGGGCCCGGCCCAGTCCGGATCGGCTCCCTGTGGTGCCTGGCCGTGGTGCCAGGCCCGGCCCAGTCCAGATCGGCTCCCCGTGGCCGTGGTGCCGGGCCCGGCCCAGTCCGGATCGGCTCCCCGTGGTGCCTGGCCGTGGTGCCAGGCCCGGCCCAGTCCAGATCGGCTCCCCGTGGCCGTGGTGCCGGGCCCAGCACGGTCCGGATCGGCTCCCCGTGGCGCCTGTCCGTGGTGCCGGGCCTGGCACGGTCCGGATCGGCTCCCCGTGGTGCCTGGCCGTGGTGCCAGGCCCGGCCCAGTCCAGATCGGCTCTCCGTGCCCGTGGTGCCGGGCCCAGCACGGTCCGGATCGGCTCCCCGTGGCGCCTGTCCGTGGTGCCGGGCCCGGCACGGTCCGGATCGGCTCCCCGTGGCGCTTGGCCGTGGTGCCAGGCCCGGCACGGTCCGGATCGGCTCCCCGTGGCGCCTGGCCGTGGTGCCGGGCCCGGCACGGTCCGGATCGGCTTCCCACGGTGCCAGGCCTGGCACGGTGCAGTTGGGATCCCAGTGGCACCTGGCCGTGGTGCCAGGCCCACGATCCCCGAGGAGGCAAAGCCGCACTGTGGCCGGTTCCCCCACGACCGCCCAGGCGCTGACTTCCTGGCACGCGAGGCCTGGTTTGAAAGTGCCGAGCCACTGGCAGGAATCCAGCTGCGCTGCCCTCCCCGAACCCGGCTCCTCACCCCCGCGGGCTTTACAGGACGTCTGTAAGAACTTGCCCCCCTCGCCAGGGGAGAGCCGGGGTGGCCAGGGCGGAAGGCAGCCCCGGCCTGGGAAAGGGAAGAGCCAGGAGTGAGATAAAACCAGGCGAGCAGGCCCAGGACGCCCCCCAATACAGGGCCAGCCCTTGCCCCAGGCCCCAGCCGGGCGAGAGAGATTCCTGCGGCGGTGCAGCCCAGCGAGCCAGGCCGCGCCGGGGGCTGCAGGCTCCGGGTCCCGCGCCTGGCCCCGCGTTCCTGCTTTCCCAGCCAGCCCGGGGCCAGCCCTCGAGGTGGGTGTTCTGGGCGTTTGTTATGACTTGGAAGCCGATAATGGCCGAGCTCCTGGCCAGCCCGCTCCCAGGCCCGCTCGGGCTGTGTGTGTGTGTGGGGGGGGGTTGTTTTGACATCGCGCAGAGCGGGGTTTGCTTTGGGGCCGGGCCAGGCGGTGGCACAGTGAGGCGTATGCTCCGGCCCCGGTGCGCCCCCCCGGCCCGAACGCCAAGGCTGCGGCACGGGTTAATTACCAGCCATTTCTGCTGACGGGCGAGTCTGCTCACGGGACATGTCCCAGGCAGCTGCTCCAGGGTGGCGGGCGGGGTGTGTGTGTGTCTCCCCTCCACTCCGGCACAGCGAGATCTCCCCAGCCTGGCCTCCATGTTTCCCCCGAACCATTGTCACGCGCCAGATTGAACCTCACACCCTAGAGGGGAATCTCCCATCCGGTGCGAGCTGTGCAGGGGCTAGGACACACGGCTCGGCCTGCAATGGAATCCCCAAGCACAAGGGCAGAGGTGCCCCCCCGATGGCCCCTCTGGCACCCGGCTGTGACCGCAGGGCGTGAGCACGTCTGCCCAGCAGGACCCCGCTGCCCCCAACAGGCTGGAGGGTGGATCCTACATGTTTCCGCGACCCCCAGTGACCCCCGTTGCACAAGCGTGGGGCAGATGAGCCAGCCGAGCACAGGTTGGGAGGGGGGCCCAGGGCCAGCAGCTGGTCTGACCCACTGCCCGGGAGGGGAAAGGTGAGAGCGGGTCCTCGCTCCCCAAACCCGCCTGGATCTGCCCCCCCTCCACCTCCCTGGTCTTCCCCCCAGAAGAGCAGGTTCTTGGAGCTGCCGGTTCCCGCTGGGCTGGTCCGGGCCACAAGCCAAGCTGGGTACATTCCCCCGCCCCAGGCCCACTGTGCGCCCCCCCTGCCCGACCCCTTCTTCCCTCGTACGTGTGTGGGGCAAATCATCTGTTTATCCTCCGCTGGCCAGGGCGTTCGCAGCGTCCCAGGCCGAGCGTTTCAAGTGCGTCCAAGAAACGCCTGGGGCCGCCCTCCTGGCAGGGGCAGACAGATCTGGGTGTGTGGGGGGTGGGGAGGATGGGGGGGCTGGGGGGAAGCAGGCGGGGGGATGGGAAGGGGACTTCGCAGCTGGTAGCCAGCTGGTGACGGGAAAGAGCAACTTCTCTGCTGCACAATAACTGAGTCTGTTTGATTGGGGGGGAGGATTTTTTCACACACCCCCCGATCTCTTCCCCACACCCCATTAGTCAGCATCAGACATTACGGGGCGGGGGGAGGACGGGACCGTCTGGGTCGTTGCAAAATAAAACGAGCAAAAGAGGCCATTTGTGGGGCCTCCAGACAGCCTGAGTGCCCGCTGGGCGGCCCCCCCAACGCAGAGCCCCCCGCTGGGTGCCCCCCCAATGCAGAGCGCCCCCACTGTGCAGGGACGCCGGGGGGGGGGCAAGTGGGGCAATTTGCCCCAGGCCCCACAGGGGCCCCCACGAGAATTCTATAGTATTGCAACTTTTTTTTATGGAAGGGGCCCCCAAAATTGCTTTGCCCCAGGCCCCCTGAATCCTTTGGGCAGCCCTGCCACTGTGCGCCCCCTGCAGGGCAAAGTGCCCGCTGGGTGCCCCCCCCACACAGAGCCCCCACTGGGTGTCCCCCCCAATGCAGAGCGCCCCCACTGGGTGCCCCCTGCAGGACAGAGTGCCCCAGAATGCCTGCTTGGTGCTCCTGGGGCAGCACCCCCCACCTTGGCCCCCAGGCAGAGCAGCCCCCCCATGTCCCATTCCCCACCTCCCCGAGCTCGCCAAGCCCTCGCCCTGGGGCCAGATCCGAGCTAACATCCTTGAGGCAAAAGCCCTGTCCCTCTCCTGAGTCTCAGCTCCAGCCAGTCTGCATCGTGGGGAGCCCCCGGCCGGTCCCCAGGACCAACTGACTTCACAACCCCAGGGACCAGCCCCCCCCCATGGGGCGAGGGCAGCCCCCGACCCCCCTGCCCCCCAGCCGAGTTGCAATCAGGGCTTCTGACGTGTTGGTAATGAAAAACAATTCAACTCCATCAAAACGCCTCACCGAGAACAGCCCCCAACCCCACCCGCTGCCCCGGACCACGGCCCCCAGGCACCACTGGCAGGGCTGTATGGGAAGGTGCCAGGCCCACAGAGCTGCCAGGCTCATTTAAGCAAGGGTGGGAGGGGAAACTGAGGCAGAGCTGGGCTGCGATTCCAAGTCTCCCAAATCCCAGTTCAGTGTCTGACCCAGCGGCTGCTTCTCTCTGCTTCCTAGCTATTAATGGCTGAAGACGCACAGGCAGTGACATGTGTCAGCACACGCGTGTGCACACGCGTAAACATACAAACACGTGTGTACACTCTCACACACAAACACAGAGGCACACGCGTGCACAGAGGCTCAGGCGCACATACACGCACACACACAGATTGGGACCATTCATGCCCGTTTCCAAAGGGGGGAAACTGAGTCACGGTGGGGGGTCTCTCCTCTCCGGCGGGGCGAGCACCCCGTGGCCCGGCACTTGGCAGCCCCTTCCCCATGTCTGGCCCACCCGGGCGCGGGGCCCTGCCTGGGAGCGGAGCTGGGCCGCGACAGGCCGCGAAATGAGAACAAGCTGGAGTGTGGGGGCGGCGGGGGGGGGGGGGGGCGCTGTCTGTGTGTGGCATTCGGCGTCGGCGCCCTCAGCTCCTTCCAGCCTCTCCCTGGAGAGCGGGGGGGGGCTCACCCCCAAAAGGGGGGGGGAGGGCCCCGCGGCCTGCTGGGAAGAAGAAGGGTTTGGTTTGCAATGGGGGGGGGCGGATTCTCACGCCTCAGTTCCCCCTTTGAGTGCTCGTCTGGGGGCTTTGTCTGCGTGTCACCAGGGAAGAATGGGGCGGGGGGAGGGCAGGGGTGTGAAACCAGAGGGGGGGGAGTGGAAGAAGAGGGGGCTGCTGGGGGCATGAAAGGTTCTTTGGGGGGGGCAAAGGCAGGAGGGTGGGAGCAGGGACCATGGGGGTGGTACACACAGAGATGAGGCACATGGCAAGGCTGGGGCGGGGGGGGTCATGAAATGGGAAGGGGGGCGGGAAAGCAGGAGGGAGGAATAGTAACATTTCCCTGAGGGAGAGGTTCGGAGGGGGGGCTGGGGCAGAGAAAGGGGCGCACACTCGTCACACACCCCCTCCTCACCAGCTGGGGGGGAGGCACGAGGCTCTGGGATGCTGGGAGCCCTGGGGAACCCCCCCACCCCGGAAGGAGGGCCGGGAGTTTGCAGGCCCAGCTCTCAAAAGTTTGTCTAGTAATTGAGTCGATCGCTGCTCCACCCCCTCTGCTTCCCCAGCCAGCCCCCGCCCTCACCCGGCCCTATTGTCCGGTACAAAGTAAAACGGGGGCGGGAGGGGGGGCTAAGACCCGCAGCTGGTGGCCATGTGAACCCCCCCCCCCCCCCCGAGCCCTAACCCCTGCTGTGGACCCAGCTCCCGCCGCTCGGGGTGGTTTTCCGATCCACATCTACGGGCCGGGTCACCGTGGCCCCACGTCGTACATCCAGGGCTCTGGCTGTGCGGCGCCCCCTGGCATCGCACAGAACCCCTGAAACGGCCGCATGAGCGGGGAGGCAGCAGGAGAGCTGGGGATAGAACCCAGGAGTCCTGACCTCCAGTCCCGCACCCCCTGCTTTAACCCAGTCGACCCTGCCCCCCTCCCAGAGCAGAACCCAGGAGTCCTGACCCCCAAGCTGGATTCCCCCTGTTGCAATCCCCATTCATAGCGTTTAGGGTCAGAAGGGCCCCTGGGATGATCTCCTCTGCCCCCCGGCCTGGACAAGCTGCCCCGCACTCTGGCCCGCGGTGCGTCCCGTCCCTGGGCAGGGCAGAGCCCAGGGCTGGGCACCACCATTTGTGCGTGAGGCTGGCCGGAAGTGGCGCGAGGGGCTCCGTGGCCTTCCCTGGGTCCAGGCACTCAGAGCGAGGGGCCCTGCCCACCCGACGCTCAAGGCTCCGCTAATGTTCAGTGCCCCCCAGCGAGGCTTCCAGCCCTTCCTATGGGGCACCGTCTCCCCCCCGCCCCAGCCCCAAACGCTCCCCCTCACCTGCACCCATTTATCACTGCTCGGGGCAGGCCTGCGGAGGCCCCTGCATGGCCCTCATTGCCATGAGCACCTGACAACACCCCATCGTACAGATGGGGACACTGAGGCACGGGGTAGTGCAGGGAGGAGGACCGGGGTCTAGGGCCCTACCCACTGGGCCAGCCTTCCCTCTCCAGCCCCATGCCCACACCTGTGCCTTGGGGGGGGCGTCTGGGCTGGAGGAGAGTTGCTGATGTTATGTCTCTGGGTACCCCCCCCCCCGGTGCTGGCTGGGGCCCTCCCGCGACTACCCCCCAGCTGCCCCCTCGTTGGCTCCAGGTCAAGGCTTGCGTGCTGAGTGCATCCCATCAGCCTGCGTCATCCCCCCGCTCGCCACCCCCCCCCCCCCGCCACCTCCAACTGCAGAGCCCCATGGATCCAGGGCCAGGGCACCGCTGTGCTGGGGGGCCAGGGACCCAGAGCTGGGGAGGAGGGGGCACCACAGCCAGAGTGGGGGTGCGGCACAGCACGGGCACCCCGCTGTGCCAGGCGGAATGGGGGGCTCGGCCCCAGCAGCGGGAATGGGGCACGGCCAAGCTGGGGGACTGGTTGGCACTGCCAGGCTGGGGGGCTGTGACGAGGTCCTGGTCTCATGAGGCCGGGACTTCCGGCCCAGTGGTCGGAGCCCCTGGGATGGGGCTGGCAAGGGGGGTGGCTGGGGACATGACAGGCAGGAGATGGGCTCCTGTGTGCTGGAGCCAGGGGGCGCTCCCCTACGGTTGGGGGACAGGGGAAGGGCCCTGTCTGGTCTCTGGTCCCCAGGCTGATCACACTCTGCCAGGGGATCAGGGCACATGAGGGGCGGGGAGAGGGGACGGGCACTGGGGAAGGGAGTTGTGGGATAAACAGATGACAGGAAGGACGTGGAGGGGGCAGGTAGGTGCCATTTCCCCCCCCACACACACACACACAAAATAGGGGGCTCGGATGGGATCAGATGAGCCCTCCCCCCATTTCCCCCCAAATTCCCATCCCCCCATTGAAGCACTTTCCAGTGAGTGCCCAGATACCAGGGGGATGGGCATGGCATGAGAGCGGGAGGGCAGCCTGGCTCCTCCCTCAGACTGCCCTGCTACCACCCACTTCCCCTTCCCCGTCCTGGCTGCCCGGCCTCCTGGGGGCAGGATCCCTGGGACCAGCCCCCTCCCAGCTCTGCTGCGGAGCCCAGCGCCCGGGACCATGGCCCCATCCTGCACCAGGAACAGCTGGGAACCCTGGGAAATACCCGAGCCCCCGCAGCATGGACCCGGCACGTGATCTCAGAGCAGGGCACGGGGTGGAAGCAGCCCTAATGGGCACTGCCAGCCTCCCCAGCCCATGCTCTGGTACCCCAGGGAGCCTGGGGCACAGAGACATGGGGAGGTGCCACCCTGCCCCCGGGACAACGTCACAAAGGGGGTTTCCGTGCTGTGCCAGGCGCTGCACGGACACAGAGGGCACGACGGACCCTGCCTCACCAAAACAGAATGACCACCCTCCCGACACAGGTGGGGAAACTGAGGCACGTGGGGTGCCCAAAGTGGCAGAGTCAGGAATAGAACCCAGGTCCCCCAATGCAAACCCCTGACGGCCTCAGCACAGTGGCTGGGGCAGGCAACGGGGCACCCCGCTGCTGTGGCAGCTGCCGCCCTGAGGCGTGGGGTCCGTCCGCGTGACAGCGAGCTCGGGTACACGCGCATGAGCTGCCGTCACACCCCGGGTCACTGCAGTCTCGGCACCCCCTTGGCCTCCTCTGGACCCTCACCCTCCCGCTGCTGCTGCTCCCCACGGTTCCCACCACAACCAAGAGGGCGAGGAATGCCGAGCTGGCGGGGGAGGCACCGCCCCGAATTGCTGGCACTCCCTGCAACGATTTCATTTCTATTATTGTAGGGTCTCTCACTAACACTGGGGCTGTGTGCACACTGGTTTGTTATTGTAGGGTCTCTCACTAACGCTGGGGCTGTGTGCACACTGGTTTGTTATTGTAGGGTCTCTCACTAACGCTGGGGATCTGTGCACACTGGTTTGTTATTGTAGGGTCTCTCACTAACGCTGGGGATATGTGCACACTGGTTTGTTATTGTAGGGTCTCTCACTAACGCTGGGGATGTGTGCACATTATTACCCAGCAGCTGGTACCAGCGGCCCACATTAAACTGGCAGCAGGGTTGGTGCCCGTTGCACTGGTGAGATACGGGCATTGCACCATATAATACACCTCTACACCGATATAACACGAATTCGGATATAACGCGGTAAAGCAGCGCTCCGGGGGGGGGGGGGGGGCTGCGCACTCCGGCGGATCAAAGCAAGTTCGATATAACGCGGTAAGATGTTTTGGCTCCCGAGGACAGCGTTCTATCGGGGTAGAGGTGTAATACTTTCAGCCAGTTAATTAGCCTCTGGCTCAGCCGGCGTCACCCAGCACAGCCTGGGAACAGCCATTGTTGCAACTCCTGTTCTAACGTGCACCAGCGTCGAGCTCAATCCGAGCACTTTCAGCACAGCCCCAGGTCCCCCCCATGCTGGGCCGGGCCAGGGGGCCTTGCAGAGCCCCGCGTTCAAAGCCTGCTCTTCCCCTCCCCTGGTGCAGGGAGGGCTGGGGGAGGCAGCTGCCCCCAGGAGGGGGTGCACTCCTTTCCTTCCAGCCTCTTCTCCAGCCGCCCCTCCCTCCTCTGGGTCCCGCCCCCAAACAGCACTTTTTGAAAGCAGATAGGGGAGTTTCCATGGCGACACTGAGTGATGGGCATAGGGCATTCCTGGCGGGGGGGGGGGGGGGGGGGGCTGCAGACAAGCCGAGATCCCAGCTGGGCTGGAGGCATTGCTGGGGGCGAGGGGGGGTGTGCAGCTACCCAGGCCTGGGTGTGTCCGCGGGCGCTGCCGGGGCAGTGGGGGCCTGGAGGTCACCGATGCACCAGGGCCCTGCTCAGGGCACAGCTGCCGCCTTCAACCCTCCCCTGAATCCCCGTTAGCGGCACCGGCTCCCACCAGGCATGAATAACTGAGCGCCAGCAGGGGGCAGTTTGCACGGCGGGTGTGTCATGGCCCGGTACAGGACGGCATTCGAGTCGCTGGCCGCCAACGAGGCTGGATTGCTTGGCCTGTCTCAGCGTTGGGGATTGCGCCGCCTTCGCGTTGCACGGCGCGGTGTCGTCCGACAGCAGAACGCACGGCCTGGCCTGGCTCCATTGCATTGCCCTGCCCTGCCCGCTGGGGTTCGCATGGCCTCAGACGCTGGGTCTCCACTGCATGGCACGGCCGTGTGTGGCACCTCTGCAACTGGGCACACGCCCCACCACGATTCAACAGGCCTTGCTACTCCCGATCCTTGAGCCACGTTGTCAGGAGTGAGGGGCACCAGCAGAGCTGGGGGGGGGGAGCCCAGGGCCGGGCTAGCAGGGGGCTGTGGGTCGGGAGTGAGGGGCACCGGCAGGGCTGGCGGGGGGGAGCCCAGGGCCGGGCTAGTAGGCACACAACACACGTGGTCACATGCATTCCACATTGACTGTACGCACAACACACGTGGTCACATGCATTCCCCACAGACTGTACACACAACACACGTGGTCACATGCATTCCACATTGACTGTACGCACAACACACGTGGTCACATGCATTCCCCACAGACTGTACACACAACACACGTGGTCACATGCATTCCGCATGGACTGTACACACAACACATGTGGTCACATGCATTCCGCATGGACTGTACACACAACACATGTGGTCACATGCATGTCACACCGACAGTACATACAACACACGTGATCACATGCATTCCACACCGACTGTACACATAACACATGTGGTCACATGCACACCACACCGACTGTACACACAACACATGTGGCCACATGCATGTCACAGACTGTACACACAACACACGTGGTCACATGCATTCCACATTGACTGTACGCACAACACATGTGGTCACATGCATTCCCCACAGACTGTACACACAACACACGTGGTCACTTGCATTCCGCATGGACTGTACACACAACACATGTGGTCACATGCATGTCACACCGACAGTACATACAACACACGTGATCACATGCATTCCACACCGACTGTACACACAACACATGTGGCCACATGCATGTCACCGATTGTACACACAACACACATGGTCACATGCATTCCGCATGGACTGTACATACAACACCCAAAGCCACATGCATGTCACACAGACTGTATACACAACACACGTGGTCACATGCACGCCACACAGACTGTACACACAGCACATATGCAGTCACATGGATCTCACACGGACTGTGCACACAACACATGTGGCCACATGCATGTCACACAGACTGTACACAGAACGCACACACGCAGAGCACACACACACACATGCTGCTGCATGCACAGCATACGTGTGCACGGCACATACACTGCATGCACATTCGCAGCCCGCAGATGGCCACTCCACGTCCACAGCTCACCCCGCTCCACACCGAGCAGCGTCCATGGCACGCCCGGCCACCCACACACATGCCAGTACGGCACCATCCTGCTGAACAGAACAGAGAGAAATTGGGCCACTCTGCCGTCCCCTCCCGCAGCCAGTTTCCAGGCGCCCCCATGTGCCCGGGCTGGAGCAGGGGCCGGGGACATGTTCTCCCCACCTGGGCCTAACCCCGCGCTTCCCCCAGCAGAGCGGGGGGACCCCAGCTCCAGGACACGCCGGGGAGTGCCCCCTGGCTTCCCAAGGCTGCTCACCCCCCGTGGCTGTCAGCGGGGGGCCCAGCATGTGGCTCGGGGGGTTCCCCCCACCCCCAGCAGGAAGAGTTTGGGGCGGGAGGGGCAGCAGAAGAGACGAGCTACCGTCCCGGCAGCCAATGGGAACGACGAGCCAGCTCCCTCATGCGCAGCCCCCCCCCTTCCCGGCCCAGCCAGCCCCGGCCCACCCAAGTAGCAGCCTATGGGCATAAATTTGAGAGCCAAGCGCAGGCTGGATTGAAGGGACCTTCCCTGCCAAGAAACTCAAACTGACACACATTCCTTCTGCGCCTGCCAAGAACCCGGGCTGCGGCCAGAGGCTGCAGCGCCCGGTGGGAAGCCTTGGCCTTCGCCGCCCAAACGCCGCTCGCTGGGCACGGGGGGCAGGGGCGCTGGCCTCCTGCAACCCCCCGGAAAGCGGCCCCCTGGCTCGGGTTTCCGGAGGAGCCTGGAGAGAGAGAGAGAGATGTATGGAGATAGATAGATAGATAGAGGAGGTGTGTGGGGATAGATAGATAGATAGATAGATAGATAGATAGATAGATAGATAGATAGATAGATAGATAGATAGATAGAGGGGGGGGTGTGGGGATAGATAGATAGATAGAGGGGTGTGTGTGGGGATAGATAGATAGATAGATAGATAGATAGATAGATAGATAGATAGATAGATAGATAGATAGATAGATAGAAGGGGTGGATGGGGATAGATAGATAGATAGATAGATAGATAGATAGATAGATAGATAGATAGATAGATAGATGGGGTGTATGGAGATAGATAGATAGATAGATAGATAGATAGATAGATAGATAGATAGAAGGGGTGGATGAGGATAGATAGATAGATAGATAGAGGAGGTGTGTGGGGATAGATAGATAGATAGATAGATAGATAGATAGATAGATAGATAGATAGATAGATAGATAGATAGAGGAGGTGTGTGGGGATAGATAGATAGATAGATAGATAGATAGATAGATAGATAGATAGATAGATGGGGTGTGTGGGGATAGATAGATAGATAGATAGATAGATAGATAGATAGATAGATAGATAGATGGGGTGTATGGCGATAGATAGATAGATAGATAGATAGATAGATAGATAGATAGATAGATAGAAGGGGTGGATGAGGATAGATAGATAGATAGATAGATAGATAGATAGATAGATAGATAGATAGATAGATAGATAGATAGAAGGGGTGGATGGGGATAGATAGATAGATAGATAGATAGATAGATAGATAGATAGATAGATAGATAGATAGATAGATAGAAGGGGTGGATGGGGATAGATAGATAGATAGATAGATAGATAGATAGATAGATAGATAGATAGATAGATAGATAGATAGATAGAAGGGGTGGATGAGGATAGATAGATAGATGCCCCAGGCTGGCCATGGTCTCTGTTTCCATCCCGCTGCCCCTTCCATATCTGGGGGGCGTCCCTCCTGCTCCCCCAGAACAAACCCTGAATGGAAGGTGACGCTTCTCCCCATTCTACGGACAACAGCTTCTGGGCCAGACGCTTAGAAGCCCCAGGAAAAGTCTCAGGGCCTGGGACTCCCCCCACCCCCGCCCCCTGTGCCCCTGTTCGAACTGGAAGGACGCCCCAGTCCCATTCCCTGCCTCCCGCCTGCCCGGCCTGGGACCCCTGTCAATGGGGCAGGAGGGGGCAGGGAATGGGACTGGGGCTTTCAGCACTGGGGGGGGGGAGGGGCGGCTCTGCTCCAGCCCCAGGGCCTGGCGGGGTGGGCGGGGGAGGGAATGGGAGACGGGGCCCCTCCCTGCTCACTTGTAGGTTGGGAACCAGGGAGCCTGAAGGGAACTCCTGGGGCCGCCCCCGCTGGGCCGCTGAGTAAACGGGGCGGCTACAGAGTCCGGGAACAGTGCAGGTTACAAAACGTGCACATGACCCCCACCCCGACCCACAGGCCCTGCTAGCCCAGCCCTGGGCTCCCTCCCACCCCCTAGCCCTGCCCCCCTCAGCCCTGCCGGTGCCCCTCACTCCTGACCCGCAGCCCCTGCCAGCCCAGCCCTGGGCTCCCTCCACCCCCTAGCCCTGCCCCCCTCAGCCCTGCCGGTGCCCCTCACTCCCGACCCGCAGCCCCTGCCAGCCCAGCCCTGGGCTCCCTCCACCCCCTAGCCCTGCCCCCCTCAGCCCTGCCGGTGCCCCTCACTCCCGACCCGCAGCCCCTGCCAGCCCAGCCCTGGGCTCCCTCCCACCCACTAGCCCTGCCCCCCTCAGCCCTGCCAGTGCCCCTCACTCCCAACCCGCAGCCCCTGCTAGCCCAGCCCTGGCCCCCCCCACCTCCCTTCCCTCTGCCTCCCAGGGTGAAGCTTGAGGGCTTCTCCCAGAAGCGTTTTTCCAGCTGGCGCGGCCCAGCCCCCGCAGAGTTAACGGCCCCCCAGCCCCACTGCGGGGGAACCTGACGTCAGGGCTGGATTAGGCCGAGATCCCAAGCCCGATAAAGAGGCAGCTCGTCTTGTGAGGCAAAATCCATCACCCAGCCCAGGGCCCAGGCCGCTGCGCCGTGAACTCCAGGGTGGGGCAGAGCTGCTCCCCGGTGCCCCCCCCCGAGCTGAGCCGCTCCCCAGTGCCCCCCGGGGCAGATCCGCTCCCCAGTGCCCCCCCCGGGCTGAGCCACTCCCCAGTGCCCCCCCCCGGGGCAGATCCACTCCCCCCCGGGCTGAGCCGCTCCCCAGTGCCCCCCCGGGGCAGATCCACTCCCCAGTGACCCCCCAGGCTGAGCCGCTCCCCAGTGACCCCCCCGGCAGGAGCAGCCCAGGGGTGGGGGCCATGCAGAAGGGGCGGGGGGAGGATGGGGACGGACAGACAGACAAGGGGTAAGTCTCATGCTGAGCCAGGGTGTACAGTGATCTGGGGGGGCTGAGTGTTGGGGTGACAGGTCTGGGGGGGCTGGGCATTGAGATGAAGAGGTTGTGGGGCTGGGTGTTGGGGTGAGGGGTCGGGGGGCTGGATGTCGGGATGAAGGGGCTGGGGGTCTGGGCGTTGAGGTGAGGGGTCGGGGATCTGGGCATTGGGGTGAAGGGGCTGGGGGTCTGGGAATTGGGGTGAAGAGGTTGTGGGGCTTGGTGTTGGGGTGAGGGGTTGGGGGGCTGGGCATTGGGGTGAAGGGGCTGGGGGTCTGGGTGTTGGGGTGAAGAGGTCGGGGGTCTGGGCATTGGGGTGAAGAGGTTGTGGGGCTTGGTGTTGGGGTGAGGGGTTGGGGGTCTGGGCATTGGGGTGAAGGGGTTGGGGGTCTGGGCATTGGGGTGAGGGGTCGGGGGGCTGGGTGTTGGGGTGAAGGGGCTGGGGGTCTGGGCATTGGGGTGAAGGGGCTGGGTGTCTGGGCGTTGAGGTGAGGGGTCGGGGGGCTGGGTGTTGGGGTGAAGAGGTCGGGGGTCTGGGCATTGGGGTGAAGAGGTTGTGGGGCTTGGTGTTGGGGTGAGGGGTTGGGGGGCTGGGCATTGGGGTGAAGGGGCTGGGGGTCTGGGTGTTGGGGTGAAGAGGTTGTGGGGCTGGATCTTGGGGTGACAGGTCTGGGGGAGCTGGGTGTTGGTGGATAGCCCATGGCGTGCCCCCCACTCCCCGCTGCCCAGACACGGGGGGAGGGGTTCGGGGCCAGCTCTTTGGGGAATTCTGCCAGCCGTTCTGCTGGCCACCCCAGGGCCCAGACGGCTGCTGGCCCGGCAGTCACAGCCCCCCCCACCCCCGCCCCCACTGCGTGACCCCGGGGTCAGCCAAGTGCCCGATTGTTTTAACCCTGTGCGGCCTTAGGAAAACCACTGCTCCGGCTCCCCCGCGGATCGGCCTTCGCGCCACCCCCCACCCCACCCACGGAGAGCAGGCCCCAGGGCTGCCAGCCCCCCCCGCACAGGGCGTGCCCCATGCACGGCACAGCCGGCCTGCCAGACGCACCCAGCCAGCCCCTTCCCCAGCCACGCTGGTTGCATAATGGATGGGAGGATGGGGGCAGCCCCTGGAGAACGACTTCGCCGGGCCCCCCATGGGCTTCCCGCACCCAGAAGTCACTGAACAACTGGCCAGGGGCCAGATGGGTGCCAGAGGGGAAAGGCCCCATTCCCCCCCCCCCCCCCCCCCCCCCGTGCCAGCCCGTGTCCCTGCCCTGGGGCCGGATGGGCGGCAAACCCCCCCATGCAGACACAGGCTGCCCCGGCCGGGGTTCGGGTCACGGAGAAAAGCGAAATCACCAGTGAGCCGGGCCCGGGGGACACTACGGTCGAAAGCCCCCGAAGTTCCCCGGGAAGGGCCAGGCCGGCCCCTGCTCTCCCTGCCCCGAACAGGGCCTTGTGCTTCCGTCCCAGCCCCCCACCGCGCCTGACCCCTCGCTGGGCCGCCCGCCTCATTCAATCCACGCTGCTAATCTGCCCGGGCCAGACAGCTGCCTCAAAGCCCATTGCTTCAGGTTCAGGGGCTCTGAAAGGAGCTTGATCCCCGCGTCGGGGGAGGGCCGGGGCCCCGGTTCCAAGGTGGTCCACTGGCCCGGGGGCTGGGGGAGCCGAGGACGGGGCTGGGGCCGGGTCGGTGTCTGAAGGCACCTTCCCCTGGACTCGCCTCCAGCAAAGCCCCCGGGGCTCCCCACTGCGTTCATAGAAAACGCCCCCCATTAACCCCCTCCGTGCTGACCTGCAGCGCTGTCGGGGGCCGCCAGCGCCCCACATGCTGGCCGGGACAGGGCTGCCCACGAGTCTGTCCCAGCCCCAGCGGCGGAGCCCGGCTGTTTTAATGAGGAGACTCAGGCCTCTGCCCCAGAGGCCCCGGTTCAGTCCCCGGGCGGCCGCCATGCACCCCGCTGTCCTAGCGACGCCCTGCTCTGGGGGGCCCACTGCTCTGAGGGGCCTTTTCCCCCGGCCCCTTGCCCTTCACCCCTCCATTATCCTCCTGGGCAAGCCGGGAAACCCACGTGGGAACGGCCAGCTGAGCTCCTGGCAGCGCCCAGTGAGGGGGCCTGTGGGCTGGTACCGAACAGGGGGCAGCACCCCTCACTCCCCCCAGGCCACCCAACAGCTGGAACATCTGGCTTTGCACCCACATGCAGTGACACATGGGCACGCACCACACCAAGACCTGCGCCCACGGAGATCTACACACACCCAGACCTACACACGCACACACAGACCTACATCACCCAGACCTACACACGCACACACAGACCTACACAGCCCCCCCCCCCACAGACCTACACACACCCAGACCTACACAGCCCCCCAAACCCAGACCTACACACACACCCAGACCTACACACGCACACACAGACCTACACCACCCAGACCTACACATGCACACCCAGACCTACACAGCCCCCCAAACCCAGACCTACACACGCACACACAGACCTACACCACCCAGACCTACACACGCACACACAGACCTACACAGCCCCCCAAACCCAGACCTACACACACACCCAGACCTACACACGCACACACAGACCTACACAGCCTCCCCGCACAGACCTACACACACCCAGACCTACACAGCCCCCCAAACCCAGACCTACACACACACCCAGACCTACACACGCACACACAGACCTACACAGCCCCCCACACCCAGACCTACACACACACAGACATACACATGCACACCCAGACCTACACAGCCCCCCAAACCCAGACCTACACACACACACAGACCTACACACGCACACACAGACATACACCACCCAGACCTACAAACGCATACCCAGACCTATACACACACACAGAGACCTACACAGCCCCCCACACCCAGACCCACACACACCCAGACCTACACACACCCTACACACAGCCCCCCAAACCCAGACCTACACACACACCCAGACCTACACATGCACACACAGACCTACACCACCCAGACCCACACATGCACACACAGACCTACACACACCCAGACCTACACACGCACACCCAGACCTACACCACCCAGACCCACACATGCACACACAGACCTACACACACCCAGACCTACACACGCACACCCAGACCTACACCACCCAGACCTACACACACCCTACACACAGCCCCCCAAACCCAGACCTACATACACACCCAGACCTACACACACCCAGACCTACAAATGCACACCCAGACACACAGACCTACACATGCACACCCAGACCTATACCCCCCCACAGACACAGACCTACACAAACACCCAGACCTACACATGCACACCCAGACCTACACACATACACAGACACCCAGACCTACACATGCACACACAGACCTACACACATACACAGACACCCCTACACACACACACACACACACATAACCCTACACACACACACACAAACAGACCTACAGAGAGAGAGAGAGAGAAAGAGAGAGACCTACACTCAGACAGATGCGAGGGGCACCGGCAGAGCTGGGGGAGGGAGCCCAGGTCTGGGATAGCAGGGGCTGTGGGTCAGGAGTGAGGGGCACCGGCAGGGCTGGGGGGAGCTCAGGGCTGGGCTAGCAGGGGGCTGCGGGTCGGGAGTGAGGGGCACCGGCAGAGCTGGGGGGGAGCCCAGGGCTGGGGCAGCAGGGGGCTGCGGGTCGGGAGTGAGGGGCACCGGCAGAGCTGTGTGCAGAGGACCCCGGGACAATCACCTGCCCCGTCTGGTCTCCGCTCCTGCCCACCCAGCTGCCCTGCTCAGCCCAGGCGGGCCGGGAGCACTCGCCCTGAGCCACAGGCCGTGTGCGAGGTGGCAGGGCCGCCGGCTCTTGCTAGGTGGTCCGGGGGCTGCGGGGAGGGGGCTGCTGCTTGTTTGCTTTGGCCCCCAGCACGGGATTCACGGCAGCCCCGACAAAGCTTGCAGGGGGGGGGGAGGGGCTGGGGGGGGACACGACAAAGCTGCTGCTGGGAGGAACTTTTCCACCTCCCGGTGCACAGGGTGGAGACGGCCACGCTGCACATGTGGGGCTAAGCATCCACCTGGCTGGGAGTTGCCCGCCAGGAGCCCCTGCTGGCCCAGGCCACTGGGGCGGGACCTAGCTCAGAGTAGCCCCTCCCCTTGCCCCAGACCCTCATGGGCGAGGGGCCTGACTCGCAACAGGCCGGCGAGCCAGGAAGTCCCACCTTGCTGAAGGCGGGACATCCAGGTAAGGTCACATAGCAGCCAATCAGCTTCACCGGGGCAGCGACAACACCTCAGGTCTCTTGGGATGATGGCCAAGGGAAGGGTGTCTCCCACCACAGGGAAGACAAGGGGGTGGGGATCAAACCCCGAAATCTCAGCTCCCCCTATGACGGAGCACCATAAATATCCCAGTTTCTCTATGGTCAGCAGGTCGTCTGCCCCTCTCCGCTAACGAGCACCGATCTCGGGAGCTCCAGACCACATCCTCCTCGGAGCCAAAGAATGGGGAGAGACTCTTGGTGTTTGTGGTTTGTTGGACCGGTCCAAATCACCCTTCTTATTGTCCGCATCTAATACACTACTTCCCCAGTGAGCTTGTGGGACTCATTGCCACAAGAGCGGGATGCAACCAAGGATGGGGAAGGACAGTGTGATGCTGGGAAGGGTGAGAGCTTGCGGGAGGGATCAAACCCCTCCTGCTTTGGGGCAGGAAGCCCCCCCTATTGGCAGTTCACCCCACAAGCGCCTCCTGCAGGAAGCCACTGGAGGAGACAAGAAACTGGGCTTGAAGCCCCTGGGTCTGAGGCAGGAAACACTCTGCCTGGCCATTCCTACGTCCCTAGACACCAGCCTCCCGACCATGCCCCAAGCCCGGGTGCCACTAGATCAGTACCAGGGAGCCCGCAGAACCACGCAGACCGGCATCGCCAGCTCGGCTCCAGAACGCCCGGCGCCGGGGGATCACTGTGGGTTGCTCAGTGCAGACCTGGCCTGAGTGTTGAGATCCGGGGAGGAGGGAGCCCCTCACCTCTGCCAGGGAGCCAGCGCTGCAGCCTCCTGGCATTGGGGAAACTGAGGCAAAGCGCAGGCAACTGACTTCAGACCCACAGACACGCCACATATCCGACTCAGCAAGAGAACCCAGGAGTCCCGGCTGCCCCAACAGGAGGGGGCTGGGCAGAGACGCCCATAAAGCCAACTTGGAGGGGACATTCCCCCTCCTTCCTGGCTGATTCGGGAGGAGGCCCCAGAGTGAGAACAGGGCTGGAGAGAGGCCCTGGAGGGGCTGGCGGGGAGCCCCTGGGAATTAAGGACAGTCGTTCCCATGCAGCTGCCTGGGAGCCCACGGCACAATGGGGCTGGGCCCCTTTGAATGTAAAAGGTCACCCAGCTGCCACCAGGTGTGGGGTGTTCCCCGCCCCCGCCCACCCTCCCAGCGGGCATCGAGTTACGATTCTCCAGCTCCGGGCTCAGCTCCAGCTCCCAGCCTCTCCCTTCGCGCCCCATGGCCCCGACATGTTACAAGGTGTCCGTGATGAATCACTGCCCGGGACGGAGACTTCTCTGCAGCGGGCAACCTCGCCCGACTCAGCGTGCCACGCTGCCAGCGGGCCAGGCGCCCGCCTCTGCCAGTGCCCCTCACTCCCGACCTGCAGCCCCTGCCAGCCCAGCCCTGCCGGTGCCCCTCACTCCCGACCCACAGCCCCTGCTAGCCCAGCCCTGCCGGTGCCCCTCACTCCCGACCTGCAGCCCCTGCCAGCCCAGCCCTGGGCTCCCCACCTCCAGATCTGCCAGTGCCCTTCACTCCCGACCTGAATCTAACTGTCCCAAGCATGGGGTGGAAATACCCCGCCCGGCTGAGCCACGGGCAGGCATGGGCCGTTCACAGGCTGTGACCCAGCCGCCGCCCTGCGTGCGTGTCTGAGACAACGGGAAGGGCCGTGATCGGAGGTGGCCTCCCCCACAGCTCCGGAGCTGCAGACACCGCACGGCCGGGGGTCCCGGGCCCAGCTGCCCCCTGCTCGCCGACGGGAGCCAGCGCTGGGCCGGGGCTGAGCCGCACAGAGCCAGACGCACAAATAAACAAGCAGCAAACGCAGACGGACGGCGGGTGGGGATGGGGGCGGGAGCGGAGCTGCGGGGCCCCGGCCTGAAGCCCTTGTCAGGCAAGGTCCTTGCGCCTCTGTGGATGCGCCGGGACCCAGGGCGCAGCACCCAGATCACCTGTATCAGACGGGGCCGGGCCCCCTGCCCTGTGCCCAGCCTGGGACCCACCCCAGCTCCCGCCCCGGCTCCCACTTCTTTGGCAGCCAAAGACCTGCAGGGATGAACCGGCTCCGTGTCATGACCCCAGAGGGGCGAAGGGACTTGTCTAAATTCACACCCAGAGTCAGCGGTGAAGGTGAAGGCGTGAGCAGAACCCAGGCGTCCTGGCTCCCCACCCACCCTTCCCCCAGCCCCGCTCTAACTCACCAGATGACCTTTCCACCCCCAGCTGTTACTGCAATGTCGGCATAGCTACAGGTTTCTCAGTCCAAACGATGAGATTATTTTAAATTGACATTTTACCTTAAACCCCCCCCAGCCACCCCCACCCAAGCCCCGCCCAGCTGTCCTGCCCAGACTGCCAAGAACCCCGACCCCCCGGGACAGCCGTGACCCACGCACAAAGCAATAACCACCCCGTCCCTGCAGGTAGCTGAGCCAGGCCCCACCGGCTCCTGGATGCCATTGGGGCCGGATTCTCCAAAGGGCGCAGCGCAGACATGTCACCCAGGGAATGGCCGAGCAGGGGGCCCACCTCTGGAGCCGAGCCCGGTGGCAGCTCCGCCCAGGGAGCCGGGCCAGGGGCTGGGTGCGTTCCTGCCCGGACAGGAACTCGCACTGGGTTAGTTAAATGGGAGCAAACCCATTCCTCAGCGACTTCAGCTCAGAGGGTCTGAACTGGTTTAACAAGGGTCTTGTCTACATGGTTTAATTTCAAGCCGTTTCAGAGTCGCCGCCCTGCTTTGAGTTTCAGGGAAGCAGCGCGCCGGGGCTGCACCGGAGTAACTGGATCCATCTGCGTTCACCTCTTAGGGGGTCCCAGCCCGGCTTCCCCCTGGAGATGGAGCCTCCCGAGGTTTGGGGAAACAGGGGCAAACAGAGGGGTCAGCCAGCATCAGTGGGTCAAATCAGAGCGTCCACACCGCACCCTTGCATTAGCTGCTGCACCCGAGCCCATCAGCTGCCTGGTGTTACGTCCCCCGGACCCTTCTCCCTGGGGACCCACCGACCCGCGTGGGAGCTGGCTCCCCGCCACTGAAGGTTTGCTGCCCGCCCGCCCAGCGTCAGCGGGGCCTGCCCGGGTCCTGGCAGATCGGTGTCTGCGCTGGCAAGGCCACGCGCGCCCCTGCCCCGTGTCCAGGCTCAGCAGAGAGGCCAAGGGCGGAATGGGCCATGGTGTGTGAACTCCCAGCAGGGTGGAGACGCTCGGGCAGCGTTGGTAGGTAGTGATCTCGGGCAGGGTCCGTGCAGCGCCCGACGCGACAGGGCCCTGATCTCGGGCAGGGTCTGTGCAGTGCCCGGTGGGACCCTGATCTCGGGCAGGGTCTGGGTAGCACCTGGTGGGGCTCTGATCCCGGGCAGAGTCTGGGCAGCGCCCAGCCCGGCGGGGCCCTGATCTCGGGCAGGGTCCGTGCAGCGCCCGGCGGGGCCCTGATCTCGGGCAGGGTCTGGGCAGCGCCTGGCGGGGCCCTGATCTCGGGCAGGGTCTGTGCCACGCCCGGCGTGACGGGGCCCTGATCTCAGGCAGGGTCTGGGCAGCGCCCAGCCCGGCAGGGCCCTAATCTCAGGTAGGGTCTGGGCAGCGCCCGGCGGGGCCCTGATCTCGGGCAGGGTCTGGGCAGTGCCCGGCGGGGCCCTGATTTCGGGCCGGGTCTGGGCAGCGCCCGGCGGGGCCCTGATCTCGGGCAGGGTCTGTGCAGCGCCCGGCGGGGCCCTGATCTCGGGCCGGGTCTGGGCAGCACCCGGCGGGGCCCTGATCTCGGGTAGGGTCTGGGCAGCGCCCGGCTCATCAGGGCCTCGATCACGGGTGGCACCTCCAGGCGTTACCTAACACACTCCTGAGCCACGCCAGAGGGATTCTCCCTTCCCCGCCCAGTCCTGTCACGTCTCTGTGGCAAGCCCAGGAATTGCTGATGCAGCAAAGTGAGACTCAGGGCCTCTGGGCTGGGCAGCAGGATTCCCCGGGTGGGGCAATCGCTGGGCACCTCCCGCCCCCCGGGAATGTTTCCCGGTGGCTTCTGGGAAGCTCGTCTGGGGAGAACGAAATCCTCGGCCTCACCCTGAACGGGCGCTGCCAGCGGAGCCGTGTCCCAGGGGTGCGGCTGGTTCATGCCCGGGCTCCACCTCCCACTGACCAGGGAGGTCAGGCTGGAGACGGGCCTGCAGGGACCATTGGGCAGGGCATGGGCGTGGGCAGCGGCAGGAGGGGGCCAGCGTCTCTCCAGGTGCCACCCGGCTATGGGTGGGGTGGGAAGGGGCTAGGCCTTGCCCAGTGGAACCGATGGGGGCTAGATGGCACCTGTGCAGGGCTCCTGGCAGGACACAGGGTGCCACGAACGAGCGGGATGGCGGCCTCCCGGCGCATCGGGGAGTCCCACTGGCGATGGACGGGCTGCCCCAAGGGTGCCTGTTTATCACCACAGCCCCATTGCCCGATCTGCCCCGGACGTGTGCCCCACTCTGGTGCTGCTCCCCTGGGGCCTCGGCAGCCACCCTGCTCCCTTCTCCTGGACTACGGGCTGGAGAACTGGGGCCTCCCCACCCATCCACAGGGTGCAGCCCTTTGCATTCACTTTCTGTCGGCACCTGTCCCCCCATCAGGTCTGTCCCCACGTCGCCCACCCACCCAGCCAGCTCCAGGCTCTGCTAGCACAAGGGCGCCAGGATCTCCTTGGGTGATCTCGGTTCCGCCACCAGGCGTGCGTGTGTCTCTCCACATCACAATACAGAACCGCGCGGTGTCACTTCCCTCGCTCGGAGCCCTCCACCGGCCCCTTCGCCCCATCCGGGGTTTCCTGACCCTAATCTGAGCCCCCAGCCAGCTGTAGGAACTGGGCTCTCTGGGCCGCTCAAGACATCAGCACCGCTGGGTGACCCGGGCACGGGACAGACGGATGTGTCAGCCAGTCAATAGCCACCCACCGCCGGGCCTGCTGGGGGTGGGAGCGCTCTAGAGCGTAATCCCAAACAAATCCTCCGCCAAACTCCATGGACTGGCACCCACCGGAGACCTGGCCAGAGGGGGAGGCCGCCCCGCACCCCAGGAATGATTTTGCCAAGTTCACAAAGCAAAACAAATTGCAGCCGTGCGAAAAGCAAAAGCAGTAAAAGCCGGGGGGAAGCGCCTGTTCGGGCTGCGTAATCCCTGCCTGACAAATTGCAATTTGGCAAAGTAATTGGCCGTGGTTTTCCCCCCTCCCCCCACTCCCATCTGATCCAATTCCAGAAGTTGGGAGCCTCCTGGATTGTTTTGCCAAAAGGGGGGGGGGGAAGCAACTCGGTAACTTTGCAAAATTAAACTTGGATGAAGGGAAATTTACTGTCAAGTCAGCCGGGTTTTGCTGGCCAGGGGGCACTCAGGAATTCTAGCTACAGTTGTGTGTTCCCTGTAGGCACCGAAGTTTGGTGTCCCGGAATAGCGACTCCCGCATCTTGTGGAATCGAAAAAGGATCAAGTCTTTCTAAAAGTTTGAGTGGTTTTAAAAAAACCCAAATTAAACTCATCCGGCAGGTCCTGAGACAAAGCGTCCCATAAGCAAAACCATCCCCTTGAACCAGAAACCGTTAAACTGGGCAAAATTCCTGCTCCCCCTCAAACCTGTAGTTAATATATCTATTTTTAAAGTTATTTCAAAAAAATGCATCATACCTTTGGGAGCCGGACTGGGATGGTGACTCGCGCGCCAAGGGAAGGATCCTTTTCTTTTCCTTTTTGATGTTTTCTCCCCCAAAATCGCACCCTTTGGTGCCTCGAGGCTGAAATTCCACTTTTCGGGGCACTTCGCTTCTTTCCAGGAGAAAAACGTAACATCCAGAGAAATGATTAAAAACGAAAACCCGAATCAGTGGCGATGAAGATCGTTAGCCTTCCTCTTCACAAAACTTTCCCCATCTTTCTTTTCCCTTGAAATCCACCAAAAGAAAAAGAAATGGTTAACAAAAATGTGATTTTTGTCTGCCCGACGCAGGCCGGGTTATAAATATTCCATTCGCAGACGGCAGCCCGGGACCACCTTGGAGAAGGAAGTCTTGTTTTTCTTTTAAGAAACTTTCCCGATGATTTCTTGAGTCTTTCCACATGGGAGAGCGACTCAGTGTAACGCTGCCGGGCTTTGATGCCGCGCTGGGGCTTTGGGGGAAGTGTCAGGACAGACACACAAAAAAAAATTCTCTTTCTTTGCCCCTTTCAAGTTGCGGAGCAGTTTTGCGAAGGTTTTTTTTTTTTTAAGAAAAACTTTTAAGGCTGAATGTGGAGGAGGAGGGCTGAGCTCTGTGTGAGGAACTGAATTCACACAGCATGCTGTCTACAATTTCAGAGACACTTTGAAAACCTGGGATGGATCTGTGCACATACACACACACACACGCACGCACACACACAAGGCAGCAGGCAGCCAAACCCTGCTGTAAACTCACAACTTTCCCCACCCAAGTGCCATCTCGGGGGGGGGGGGGGCATTTTCACGCCCTCTGCCTGCCCGCCTGGCCTGAGAAGGCCATTCGCGGTCCTAAGTGCTGCTCTCCGGACCCCTCCGGTTCTGTGGGGCTGTATAGGAATGGAGGAGTTCGTGGGAAGAGGAAAGCGGGAGGGGGCATCAGGGCCACGCAGAAGTTTTGGGGAGACCTGAGGCAAAATCTGAACCTGAGGTCTCCCACCCTTCCAAAAAAATACCCTGGTGAGGAAGAGGCTGGGGCGGGGGCTTGGCTGGACTCCCGGTTTTGGTCGATGCCCCCTGGTGCACAGGGTCAAAGCGCCACTCGGGTTTGGGGGGGCGGCCGAGACCCCGTGCAGCAGACTGGCTCAGACTCCACGGGCTTGGGGGCAAACAGGGGGCTCTTCTCCCTGCCGCGGGGGGTGTTGGCAGGTGGAGAGGAGCCGTGGGTTGGAGCCAGTTCTCTGAGGCCTGGGGTGCCCCCCTGAGCATCACGGCAAAGGGTGTCGCCAGCGAGTGGTTCGCATGGTCGGGGTCTGGAGTGAAACATCTCCAGGGGCCGAGGTTTTCCAAAGCCTCAGGTTTGGGGCCCCCGGCTGAGACAGCAGATTTTCCGGGGGAGGCAACGAGAGGGGGCAGCGTCAGGGAAACCTCTGCCCACCCCCCACGTCCAGCCCTGCCAATGTGCTGGCCCCCATCTGGGGGGACAGGAAGCGGGGGAGGCACCTTCCCTCACTGGCCTCTCTGCTGGGGCTGCCAGCAAAGGGTCCCCAGGAAATGGTGTCGCATTTGACCTTAAAACTCTCTATTTTTGGGGGGGTCTCGGAAAGGGGAGGGGACTACGCCTGGGGGGGGCCCCCTTTTGTTGGCTGTCAATCTGGCAGAGACGTGGGTCATTTATGACATGCCCGTGATGCGAGCCAGCTCTGGATTGTGCCCGGCCCCGGCCCGGGGGAGCCACGAATCCTGGACGGGCGAGGCGATGTCACCCCATGGCACGATGACCTCACAGGGCCCACGATGATGTCGGGCCCCAGGGAAATGATGTCACGCTCGGTGTGGGGGGGTGCCGAGAGCCCACGTGATGATGTCATGCCCTCAAGGTCGCGCTCCAGTGAGCGAGGTCACCTCATGGCGTGGGGTCACGCAGCGCCGTCCTGTCGCCGTGGCACGTCACGCGGTGATGTCACGCCGTTGTCACCTCGTAGTGTGATGTCACGGGGTGATGACGCAATCTACCTGCGCGCTGGGGATGTAAACGCCGGGCTGGGGTCAGCCAAGGGGCCGGACATGCAAAGCCGGTGACCCCGACCTGCTGCTCCGGGCCTGGCCGCCCCCTCGGGGCTCTGGCGCAGCTGGGCCTGGCCGGCCCCCACTTCCCCATGGGAGCTGGGGGCACATCTCTCCCCCCTCCAAGGCTACCCCCCACAGTTCTCCCCCCCACAGCTCTCTGCCCCCCCCAGCTCACCCCCCCAAGCCTCACCCCCCCTCAGCTCTACACCCCCAAGACTTACCCCCGCAGCTCTCCCAAGGCTCACCCCCCATGGTTTCCACGCCCCCATCCCTTCTCATGGTTCACCCCCATCCCCCAGCTCCCCACAACCCCCCTCATACGGTTCCCCTGCCCCCCACCCTCAGGGCCTAGCCAACCTCCCACAGATAACTCCACTCACCGCAGTGGGGGGGTTGCTGGATTCCCCCCTGGGATCCGGGGAGGTTCCTGGCCTGGGGGAGACGGGCCAACATGGCTCCTTTAGGGCCTGTGATGGGATCGGGAGCCTGAGCCCTGGAACGGCCTGGAGCGGGGACTGTGGTGGGGTCAGTCAGACTGGGGATAGAACCCAGGAGTCCTGACTCCCAGCCCTGCCCCCGCTCCAACTACTAGACCCCTCCCTCCCCCAGCCAGGGATAGAACCCAGGAGTCCTGACTCCCAGCCCTGCCCCCGCTCCAACTACTAGACCCCTCCCTCCCCCAGCCAGGGATAGAACCCAGGAGTCTTGACTCCCAGCCCTGCCCCCGCTCCAACTACTAGACCCCTCCCTCCCCCAGCCAGGGATAGAACCCAGGAGTCCTGACTCCCAGCCCTGCCCCCGCTCCAACTACTAGACCCCTCCCTCCCCCAGCCAGGGATAGAACCCAGGAGTCCTGACTCCCAGCCCTGCCCCCGCTCCAACTACTAGACCCCTCCCCCAGCCAGGGATAGAACCCAGGAGTCCTGACTCCCAGCCCTGCCCCTGCTCCAACTACTAGACCCCTCCCTCCCCCAGCCAGGGATAGAACCCAGGAGTCCTGACTCCCAGCCCTTCTCGCACTCCAACCACTAGACCCCTCCCCCTGTCCCCCAGCCAGGGATAGAACCCAGGAGTCCTGACTCCCAGCCCTGCTCCCGCTCCAACTACTAGACCCCTCCCCTAGCCAGGGATAGAACCCAGGAGTCCTGACTCCCAGCCCTTCCTGCACTCCAACCACTAGACTCCTCCTCCTGTCCCCCAGCCAGGGTTAGAACCCAGGAGTTCTGACTCCCAGCCCTGCCCCCGCGCCAACCACTAACCCCTCCCCCAGCCAGGGATAGAACCCAGGAGTCCTGACTCCCAGCCCTGCCCCTGCTCCAACTACTAGACCCCTCCCTCCCCCAGCCAGGGATAGAACCCAGGAGTCCTGGTTCCCAACCTGCCCTGCTCTGACCACTAGACCCCACTCCCCTCCCAGATCTGGAAGACAGGGCCCAAGTTCAGGCTCATGGAGGTTCCGGACACAGGCACCCTCCCAGTTTGGGGGGGGGGTAGTTGCAGCAGGTGGGGTGTGTTGGAGACAGGAAGGGGGGGTCGACTGGGTTAGAGCAGCGGGGGCTGGGAGCCAGGACTCCTGGGTTCTCTCTCAGCTCTGGGAGGGGCGTGGGGTCTAGTGGTCAGAGCAGGGCGGGTTGGGAACCAGGACTCCTGGGTTCTGGAAGGGGCATAGGGACCCCTAGAGCATACGCACACGCAGCCTCCAGTGCTCCCCATATCAGGGATTCCCGGCACGGAGGATTTTAGAGGCTGCCTATCCAACCTCGCTACCCTCCTCCCGCTCCAGTTCCCCACCAGATGCTACTGTACAGCTCGGCCTCTAGCGTCCCCGGATTGTGCCAGGTGAGAGCTTGGCTAGGGACCAGGGCCGGGTCTCGTCTGCACTACACTTTGCAACTGGGTGGAAACGGGTCTGGCTAACGGGCCAGGCAGGGCCTGAGAGCTCAGATCTAGGACCCAGCTCCTGTAACGTGACCCTGCACTCAGCCCTCACCCACCCAGATCCCAGCTGCTCCATCCAGGGCTGGGCATGGACCGGCCCCCCTGGCCCAACCAGCCCTGCGGGGAACGTGGGACCAGCCATAACGCTGCCGTGCCAGCCCCACCCCGCTCGCTCCCAGACCTCAGGGCGTCAGGCGGCCGTGCGGCCCCCCAGTATCCGGCTGGTCCCTTTGCCGAGAGGAGCCCAGGATGCTAAAGCCCCGAGCGCGGGGAGGTTACCTGCTGGGCGCCGGGCTCACAGGATTGAGACCACGCTGCCTGGCATCACCACGGGGCACTGGTCTCCCAGCCCCATCCTGCCGCTGAGCCACCATCCCCTTGCTGGTGCCCCGCACTGGAAGGGACTGTCACTCCCCTGCACGTGCCTCAGTTTCCCTATCCCCTGGCTGGCTGTTGCACATTGTGGGGCAGGACTCTTCCTCACCGTTCAGAGAGCAGAGCCAGACCCAGCCTGCTGGTGGATTTCCCGGAGTGGGGGGAGCCTGGGGCCCAGGATGCGGAGGGGGGGCAGATGCCCCACAGGCCATCTGAGGTGGTGTTTCCCCACAGGGTCCCCTGGACTGGAGGGAAGCATGGAGCCTATAAAGCGCGCTGAGGC
Source organism: Chrysemys picta bellii (assembly GCF_011386835.1). Lineage (NCBI taxonomy): Eukaryota > Metazoa > Chordata > Testudines > Emydidae > Chrysemys > Chrysemys picta. The sequence goes on along the minus strand of NC_088812.1, from coordinate 13,998,022 downwards.
CAGGGGGAGCAGGGGCTGCGGGGGTGACGCGAGTGAGCATGGGTCTCTGGGACAGGTAACACTCTGCCTAGACCTTCCCGAGCTAGCACCGGGCTCAGGTCGCCCCTTCCTCCCCGCGCTGGCATCGGGCTCCGGTCGCGCGTCCCTCCCCGCGCTGGCACCAGGCTCCGGTCGCCCGTCCCTCCCCGCGCTGGCACCGGGCTCCGGTCGCGCGTCCCTCCCCGCGCTGGCACCGGGCTCCGGTCGCCCCTTCCTCCCCGAGCTGGGTCCGGGCTCCAGTCGCGCATCCCTCCCCGCGCTGGCACCGGACTCCGGTCGCCCTTCCCTCCCCAAGCTGGCACCGGTCTCCCCGCTGTGCCTGCCCCCCGGGGAACGCCCCTTGCAGACTGACTGGTCTTGGTTCCTGGACACACCGACCCCTTCCCCAGCCCACCAGGCGGCCTGCTCAGGGCTCGGTCTGGGAGTCACTGCTCGGTGGCAGGGATCATCCTGCCCACAGCTCCCTCCTGCCCCTGCTCTGGGGGCATTGGACTGAGCAGGGCCCAGGGTGCCCCCCAAATCCACGAGGGGTATGTGACGGGGGCTCCGGCTCCAGGGGGGTCAGGGTGCTAGGGGCTGTTCGGGCGCCGTGGGGCCCGCCCCCGTTTGCAGGCCGGACGCATGGCCGGCCAGGGCCCCAGGAGGGCGCTAGCAACCGCTGCCCGAGCCAGCCCCAGCCAAAGTCGAGAGCCACGTTGCGGGTTGCTGGGTGAAGGGTGAGCAAACAGCAGGTGCCGGGGTCAGGCTCCCACGGGGCTGTGGGGGGAGATTCGGGGCCAGCTGCCGCTTGGGTAACTCCGGCAGGGGATTGCAATTCCCATCACCTCCAGACCTGCCAATCCAGCCAAGGCCAAACTGTTCCCAGCAACCGGGACATGTCCCATCCAGCCCCTCCATGGGAGCTGGGGCACTGCTCACTTACTCATGGGGCTGGACCAAGCCCCCAGGCAAGTGGGACAGCCTGAGGGGGGAGGGAAACAGCCACAGGGACAGGTGGGGAAACTGAGGCAGAGTGAGGCCATCCAAGGAGCCTGCATCCGAGCTGGGCCTGGAACCCAGGAGTCCGGGCTCCCAGTCCTATGATCAGCCCGCCCCTCCCCTCCAAGGCTGGGAAGAGAACCCAGGCGTCCTGGCACCAGGGTAATGACCCACCCTTGCGGGGCTTATTTTTAGCCCAAGGTGGCCCTGCACCCACCGGGCTGTTGCTGTGGCGACCAAATGCGGGGCAAAGGGCCCAGAGCCAGTGTGGGGCAGGATTCCCGGCGGGAGGGGTCTGCTTGGGGGCCAGACCCCAGAGCTGGGACTGACCCTGCCCCGTTCACCCCCCGCCCAGTAACTCCCCACCCCCCGATTTCAGAAATTCCGTTCAGGGAAACTTTCCCAGCCCCACCAGCAGGGCCAGAGGGCGAGAGAGGTCGACCCCAGGAGTGTTTGGGGGGGCACGACCCCCCCGGGACGGGGTCACATGCTGCATTTGGGGGTCTGCTATCCCCCCCCCCCAGCTCTGCCGGTGCCCCTCACCCCCGACCCGCAGCCCCTGCTAGCCCAGCCCTGGGCTCCCCCCCCCAGCCCTGCCGGTGCCCCTCACTCCCGACCCGCAGCCCCCTGCTAGCCCAGCCCTGGGCTCCCCCCCGGCTCTGCCCCTGCTGACAGGGGAGTGAGGTGCAGACGCCCCCTTGTGGTCACCAGCTAAATGTGCACCGGGCAGAGGGCTGAGTGTGTTTGGATCCAGCACCTGTTCGTCTGCCCTGGCGCTGGGGCGGGGCAAATGGGAACCTGGAGGGGGCAGTGGTGCAAACACGCACATGCACACGTGCACACACACACACAGACACACAGACACACACGAGCACACACAGACACACACGCACATGCGCACACATACACACACACACACTTGCACGTGCACACATGCGCGCACACTCACACACACAGACACACACGCATACACGTACACACGCACGCACATGCACACACATGCATGCACATGCATACACACACACATGCACACATGGACATGCACACACACACACACACAGACATGCACACACACACATGGACACACACACATGGACACACACACACACACACATGGACACACGCACGCACATGCACACACTGCTGTGAGCCATGGCACTTGTGGGCCCAATCCTGCCCCCTGAGGTGATACCCCGGCGGCTGCCTGGGAGCTGCGGGAGGCCCTTGGTGCTGCCCACAGGCGCCGGGGCCGAGTGCTCCGGGCAGGGGGGCTCTGCTGTCTCACCAGCCCCCTGGGCAGCATGAAGGGTTTCCCTCTCCCCAGGCTCAGGCCCTTCCCCTCCCCCCAGAGCAGCAGCGGGGTCCCTGGGCCCGTGACGAGGGGGCAAGTGCCCAGCCTCTCTCCCCCCCGGAGTGCCGCCACGTCCGGCAGTGACACCCCCCCCCTCCCCACCCTGGGAGACTCCGCTGTGGGGCGGGTGGGACGAGTCGGCCACTCAATGCCGGAGCCCAGCACCCCGACTGGCCAGGCATTGGCGGCACCAACCCCGGTTCCTGCGGGGTCCCGGCCTTGTCCCTCGCCAAGTAACCTGGCTCCTACCCCTGGCGACTGGCTCCTGCTCCCGGGTGACTGCCCACAGCCTGCCCGAGGGACCCTGTGCCGAGGCAGGACGAGGTGAGCCTAGATCAGCCCTGACCGGGATTCCCGGCCTCCCCTGGGGCCCGTTTCAGAGCTCCAGCCCCCTGGGGGCAGCAGCTTTTCCTCCATCTCCCCTGTTGTTCTTGTCCTCGATCACCAGCCCCTTTATCACAGCCCCTAACACGAGGGCTGTTCTCCGGCCCCCCTCCCCGTTCGACAGCGAACTCGTCTGATGGGCTTTCAGCCAGTTGTGCACCCACCCGACAGTAACATCACCTCTAGCCCACATCTCCCCAGTCTGCTTGTGCACCTGGCGTGGGACGGTGCCCGAAACCTCCCCCAAATCAAGCTGTGTCGCGTCTGTAGCTTCCCCCACCCACCAGGCCAGGAACCCCACCCAAGAAGGAAGGGAGGTCGGTTTGGCGACTCCTTATAATGCTGTTATCTCTGGACACTCGCAAACTGCTTGTTATCATGGCTTCCGGTATCTTTCCAGGTGTCCAAGTTAGGCTGCTGGTCTGGAATTCCCCCGGTCTTCCACTCACCCCCAGAGCCTCTCGCCTCCGTGCCTCAGTTTCCCCTCTTGGCCCCTGTGAGCTCTCGGGGGCAGGTCTCTCGCTCTGTGTCTGTGCGGCAGCAGGGCTGGGCCAGGACTAATCCTCTCCAAACGCCGCCCCTAGCTCTCGCCCCTTCCACCTGCAGCTCCGCACACATCTGAGATGCAGGAACGAAGGAGGGTTTCAGCCTCTAGGGGGCGCCAGGTCTCAGCGGCTGGGAAAGGAGCAGGGTGGGGGGAGACCTGAGCTAAGGCCCCGGTGCTCTGCCTGGCCGGGGTAGGCCAAGTCCTAGGGCCCCTGGGTGCACGGGGGCTCCCGGCTCAGGGTGTCTCCCTGCCCCAGCAGGGTCGGGCCCTAGCCTGACACCAGCTGGGAGAGGTTCTGGGCGGGAGAGTTTTGCAACAGGTCTAAGCGGCTTAGCCTGGATTGGCTCCGGAACGTGACCCTGGCCGAGCTGCCGGGCCACATCTGCCCCAGAACTGGCCACTTCCCACAGCCCCTTCCCCTGGCACAGACCCCAACCTCTGCTCAATGCCACCTTCCCCACAGCGCCGCAGGGCTGGGCCCGCCAGACCCCCAGAACCGGTCCCTCCACCGGGCGGGTGGAGCGCGAACCGGCCAGACAGCAGCAAGGACAGAGAGACAGACAGACAGCCAGTGGCCCCCGCCCTCCCCCAGCCTCCCACCCCTACTAGCAGCCCCTCCCCCCCAGCTCGGGCTGTCTCTTTAAGAAAGTGAAAGCGGCTCAGACCGGGTGGATGAGGAGGCGGATTAAAGTCTTAAGGGCAGCCCCCCCCCCCCCCCCCGCGCCAGGCTGGGGGTAGGTTAGTGTGTCAGCGTGTCACTGTGCCACACACGCACACACGGCTGGGGGGGCACCCTCCAGGCCTGTGCCACTAAACACCAGGGGCACCAGCAGGGCTGGGGGGGAGGGGGAGCCCAGGGCTGGACTAGCAGGGGCTGTGGGTCGGGAGTGAGGGGCACAGGGGTGGGGTGTCTGGAATACTCCGGGGCAGCTTGGACTTTCCTAGTGGGGAGGGCTGGGGGGGTGGAGTGGCTCCATCCCCAGCTGATCCCGGCATGTTCGGGCCGCCCGGAGCTGATGAAAGTCGCCCTTTGCCCGGGCGCTGGGCGCAGGGCCGGGAAAGCAGCCAGGACTCGGCCCCAGATAACGCGGCCCTGAGCTGGCGCTGGCACAACCAGAGCCGGGGGGAGAGTGGGGGGGGGGGGGGCGGCCGTCTGATTCTATGCAGCTCCCCCGACCCCTGACCCCCAATGCCCAGTTCCACCGACTCCTGACCTCCAGCGACCGCCAAGTCCCAGCGACCCCCAACTCCCAGTTCCCCTGATCCCCAAGCCCCAGTGACCCCCAATGCCCAGCTCCACCGACTCCCAAGCCCCAGTGACCCCCCAACTCCCAGCTCCCCCGACCCCCAAGCCCTAGCGACCCCCAATGCTTGCTGGGCTACAGGGACCTGCCCTGGGGACTGAAGCTGGCATCCAGCGCTCACATGCCCGGCTTTACCCCCTGGGACCGGCCCAGGAACCTCCCGGCTTCTCGTTTACCCTGCCCCCACCTGGGGTAGCGTCACGCCCATCAAAGGCCCTGCTCTCCCCTCAGCCACAGGGGGTCCTGCTGCAGATCTGGGGGGGCTGCTAAACACAGAGGGGCCGCTTGAATAACTGGGAATCTGCGCTGGAGTAGCCCTGAACCCCTCCCCTCAGGCCGCCTTAAAGCCCTTGGTCCAAGGTGACTAGACTGGACTATCGCTATGGGGCTGCGGGTCAGGACTGAGGGGCACTGGCAGAGCTATGGGGGGTGGGGAGCCCAGGGTGGGGCTAGCAGGGGGCTGCGGGTCGGGAGTGAGGGGCACCGGCAGGGCTGTGGGGGGGGGGGAATCCCAGGGCTGGGCTAGCAGGGGCTGCGGGTTGGAGTGAGAGGCACTGGCAGGGCTGTGGGGGGGAGCCCAGGGCTGGGCTAGCAGGGGCTGCGGGTTGGGAGTGAGGGGCACTGGCAGGGCTGTGTGGGGGAGCCCAGGGCGGGGCTAACAGGGGCTGCGGGTCAGGAGGGAGGGGCACTGGCAGAGCTATGGGGTGTGGGGAGCCCAGGGCTGGGCTAGCAGGGGGCTGTGGGTCGGGAGTGAGGGGCACTGGCAGAGCTGGGAATGTGGGGGCCGAGGGCTGGGCTAGCAGGGGGCTGTGGGTCGGGACTGAGGGGCACTGGCTGGACTGTATTATCAGCCTCATCCCGGTGTCTCTGCTCTGTAGAGAATTTCAGGACAAACACGCCGTGTTTTCACCCGTTTATTGGAGACGTCGCTCGAAATAATAAAATAAAATAAAATAAAATATATTTTTTTACATTAGTGCGAAAAGAAAATACAAAAAGGCAAACTCGGCACCAGGCTCCACAGCAGGGCGGGGTGGGGAACCCCCTCCCCGACCACCCCGTGCCCTGCTCCGACCCTGGGGAGGTGCCCTACAGTAAACACTCCCCCAATGCATTGAACATGTCCATCCCACGGCAGCAGAACTGCCACCACAATGAGAAAAATATCACTAGAGAATCTGCACCCAAACGGGTCCCAGCTCCGTCAACAGGGCGGTGCCCGGTGCCCGGTGCCCGGTGCCCGGCCTAGGCTGGGAGAAGAACTGGCTGGATCCCAGAGACCTGCTCAGCGATTGGCTGCAGCCCCCCAGAAAGGGGTGAAAGGACCAGAGCGTGGGAGACCATTTTCCATGGGAATCTTCTGGGGGTGACAAATTGGGGCTTTCGAAGCACTGACCGTTCTTGGGGGCTGTTCCCAGCCATGCCCGGCTTGTCTGGCCTCCTCCTGCACGTGGGTCTTGCCACCCCCCGGGCGTAACCCCTGGTGGAGCGGACACCAGCCCGGCTCGACCGGCAAAGCGCCAGGTTTGGGAGATCCACCACGGCCCTTGGGAAGCACCTGGGGAAAACGGTCAGTTGGGAAACGGAAAATCTCAACACCGGACATTTTGGGCCCAAAGGTTCCTTTTCTCGGCTGGAAATTGCTAGTTTTCTGCCCAATCCCCTGAAAATCAAAATGTTCTCGGTGAGACGAACCCACCCGCTTTGTTTGGCAAAATTTTCCACCCAGCTCTAGAAATACCCGGCTGGGGCAGCCGAGCCGTGTGCCGCGGGGCGTTGGCCCCGAGCCGGCCCGGAGACCTTTCCTCCACTTGGCACCTGGCCCGGTTTCCTCCTTGCACACTTGTGCTTGAAATGTGTGCGTGCGCTGTGGGGGAGGGAGGGTGTAGCCAGCTGCCTCCTCCCCCCCCCCCCGACACACACGCCCAAGAGATGTATCATGTTAACCAGCCTCCTCCTGGGAGTGAGAGTCCAGAACAATCCCTGACCCGCGTCTCCCGAACAGCGCCCGAGGGCATCGGGGCAGTCTATGCCAACCCTGCTGACCAGCACCGCGAGATTCCCCCCGCCCCCCACCTCTCCAGGGGCAGCCGTGGCCCCCTAGCTGCACCCGCAGGCGTCCACGATCATGTCCGGGATGTCGGTCTTGACGATGTTGCTGTTGCGGTCGAAGTAGAGGATGGAGAGGGGCCGGCGGTGTGTGGGCACGCAGCAGGACTGCCCGCCCGTCTGGGTGTTGTGGGCCCGGATCAGGTTGAGCACGGCCGTGTGGGAGGAGGAGGCCATGCCCGGGCTGCTGGCCACGTGGGGCGGGCACTGGCCCATGCAGTAGTTGATCTGGTAGCCCTCTGGCTTGATGATCCAGTCGTTCCACCCGATGTCCCGGAAGTCCACGTAATAGTCTTTGCGGCAGCACAGGCTGGAGGTCTGGTCGCAGCGCAGGCTGCGTTTGGCCAGCCGCTGCCCCGGCTCCCGCATCGTGGCCTTGGCCACCAGGAAGGGCTGGTGGGAGCCGCCGGCGTCGCTCCCGGCCGTGGCGTTCGCCTGGCACCCGCGACACTCCAGCTCCAGCCTCAGCGTCTTCTCCTGCCCGCGGAAGAAGGCCTGGAGCGCAGGCAGGAGGGCGAAGGTGTGCCAGCCGCTGGCCCGGGCCTCCAGCTGCCTCTCGCTCAGCAGCGCCCCCGCCAGGGAAACCCGCAGCGTGACCGGGGAGAGCCCGCTCCGGGGGGCCCGGACGTAGAGCCACAGCTGGGCCTGCAAGATGTGGACATCCTGGCCCCTGCCCCGGCTGAACCGGAAACGCAGGCCCGTGCTGGAGGGCGAGGAGAACTCTGTGGGGAGAGCGGGGCTGTGAGAACGGGGGGGGCGGTGCCAGGCGGGGAATGCCCATCTTCGCAGCTGGCACCAGGCTCCCTGCTCCACCCAGCCAAGTCCCCCAAGACCCAGGCACCCCTGGGCGGCCGGTCCACTGAGGGGCGCTGTCTCTGACCCGCTGCCCCCACCGAGCTCTGGCGTGTCCCTTCCCTGGAGGCGGCGTTCTAGCGCCGCCCATAGGAGAACCCGGCAGTGACAGCAAGGACTCCCACACCGGTTCAGCTCCAAGGGGCTGGGGGCATTGGGAGACACTGCTGGGTCCCGTCTCTGCCCTGGGGACCTCCCGTGGGGGGGTGGGCAGCAGAGGCCCATAGGGGGAGGGGTTTGCAGATGACTCCAGCCCCCCAAACATGGGGTGGGGGGCTGATCCCCTGGGAAATAGATTCCAGTGGGGTACTGTTTGTCCCCCATCCAGCCCCAGAGGCCCCCTCCCTTGCGTGTCAGGAGCAGTGGGATGCCAGCAGTCCTGCCAGCACTGGGGGGGGGGTCCCAGTGCCCAGATCTCTCCCTTACCCCCCAAGCTGCCAGGCCCAGAGTGCACCCTGGTTCAGAGACACACACACCCCCCGCCCCGGTCAGAGATCCACGGACCATCCCGGCCTCGGGGAGCCAGTTCCTCCGCTGGGGAAAGTGAGTCACTGAAGAGCTGGGCTTTGAACCCAGGAGTCCCGGCTCCCAGCCCCGGCTCTAACCACTACACCCCACTTCCCTCTCAGAGCCAGGGAGAGAACCCAGGAGTCCCGGCTCCCAGCCCCCCTGACAGACAGCCCCCCTGCTCTAACCACTACACCCCACTCCCCTCCCCTCCCATAGCTGGGGCTAGAACCCAGGAGTCCTGACTCCCAGCCCCCCTGACTCCCAGCCCCCCTGCTCTAACCACCAGGGGTGGCTTTAGCTTTTTTGCTGCCCTAAGCATGGCAGGCAGGCAGCCTTCAGCGGTGCACCTGCGGGAGGTTCCCGGTCCCGCGGATTCAGCGGCGTGCCTGCGGGAGGTCCGCTGGTCCCGCGGCTTCGGCGTACCCGCCGCCGAATTGCCGCCGAATCCGCAGGACCGGCGGACCTCCTGCAGGCACGCCGCTGAAGGCGGCTTGCCGCCCCAGGGACGCGCTTGGAGCGCTGGTGCCTGGAGCCACCGCTGCTAACCACCACACCCCACTTCCCTCCCAGAACTGGGGATAGAACCCAGGAGTCCTGACCCCCGCCTTGGTCTTAACCCACTAGACCCTGTTCCCCTCCCAGAACTGGGGACAGAACCCAGGAGTCCTGGCTCCCAGCCACCCCCCTGACTATAGCCACTAGACCCACTCCCCTCCCAGAACTGGGGACAGAACCCAGGAGTGATGCTGTGGCACTATCTAGCCCTAGGGAAGGGCTCCGTTAACCTGTGGGGTCCTCGTAGCCGGGTGAGGGGTGCCTCTGCCCCCACCCCCTGCATGGTCTGTCCTGAGAGCAGCCTGGGCCGCCCCCCTGTCTCCCCACTCACCCCCTTCTCTGCTCTCCGGACCCCGGGTTTTCCCACCTGCAATCAGAAAAGTTCCCTTTGGTGGGGCAGAGCCGCTGGCTCCGTCCCGCTCCCCGTCCCCGCCTGTTCCCACCCCTGCTCCTGGCTCACCCCCAGCCCCGCCCCTGCCCCCAAGCCTCGGTTCCCCGTCGGCGGCACCCACCTGTCTTGGCAAAACTGATCATCTCATAGCCCAGCTCGTTGGCGTCGGGGCCGTCCCAGCGGGCGAAGGGCCCCGGCTGCCCGTCCCGCCGGGCTTTGCCCGCATGCAGGTGCCGCAGGGCGTTGGCGACGGCTCCGCGGGGCACCGGCTGGGTGACGTTGGGCCTCTCGCTCAGGTGCAGCTTCTCCAGGATCTGCCGCTGGGCCAGCTCGAGCAGGAAGCGCCTCTCCGTGCCCGGCTCCAGGGTGGGCATCCCGCACGAGGGGCACCCTGGCTTCCCTCCTCCCTGGACCGAGGATCCCCACAGCAAGGCCAGGGCGGCCAGGGGTAGCCAACCCCCTGGGGGCTGCCCGCTCCTCTCCCGCTGTGCGCCGGAGCCAGGCGCCATCTAGAACCGAGGGCGGCAGGGGGGTAGGGACGGTGCCAGGCCCTCAGGATCTGTCTCCGAGCTCTGCCCAGCCAGTCTGCCTCCTGCTGTCACACCCGGGCTGCCCCGCGTCGCCCTGCCATGCGAGGAGCTGCTCGCCACAGCCGCTGCCCGGTGCCAGGGGCTGAGATGGGTGCTGCTCGCCCGAGGGAGCCTGACTCAGGGCTTGGCTTGAGGTGCTGCCCGTCCAGGCTCCAGGCACTTGTCAGTCATGGGGGCAGGCCCTGCCCTCCTGCCTGCTGTGATTGGCCGGCACCTGGGGCCCCGGGGGAGGGTGCTGGCTGGGGGAGATTGGGGGGTGCTGCCTCCCCCGGCCGGGAACAGGTGCTGAGGGCTCCCGGCAAGGGGCATGATGCAAGAATGGAGAAGGTTGCGCTGCCCAGGCAGTCGGGAGGTGCTGGGGGGCACAGAGCAGGCACCTTTGAGAAGGGCCCCCTGGTTCCGTCGCAGCTCACCGACGCCCCTGGGTGTTTCCTCCAGGGGCTGGGGACATTGCCCGGTGCCAGCTGGTGCTGCTGTTCTTTGCCCAGGCACTGAGGGGGCAGAGGGCACAGGGATTAACACTTCTTTCCCAGGCTTCTCCTTTCTCCGCCTGCCTCCTGCAGCCTGGGGGGGTCAGCAGCGGCCACTGCTCACTAGCCAGCCCCCACCCCTCGAGCCACGGGGCCCCCCCCCAACAGACCAAGTGGGGGGCAGAGGAGGGGGAGGGCGGAGGAGCTGGGGCTTGGGCCCTGCCCACCCCCCAGCAGGATTGCCTGCCCGAGCCCCCTTATCACCAAACGGCTCAGTCCCAGATACGCTGCCCCATTAGCGGTAACTTTCCCTCTCCGGGCGCTGATGCTGGCACGTGCCACGTTACCAGCACCGGGGCCTGACACCGGGAGCTATGCGCAGCAGCCGAGGCCCCTTGCAGCTGCCACGTGGCCTTTGCTCGGTCCTGACGCCGTGGGGAGCTGGGGGCAGCTGTCAGGGGTTGGGGGCAGCTGCCGGCGTGTGAAAGCTGCAGAGAATGGCTGCACCATCCGAGGCCAGGCCGCTCACTCCCGCTCGGCCCCGCCACGCCCGAGTCCTGGCTCAGCGCAGGCCCGGCTGGGGTTTGGGGTCCATTTCTGCTCCCCCAGTCAGGCTGCTAGGCCTGGGAGGTAACCGGCAGGTACAGTGCCCCCTTCCTGCCACGCCGGCTGGGGTGGGGCGGTCTTGGGCACCTCCCAGCGGGGGCACTGCAGAGTGAGATCACGTCTTCTCTCCTTGCTCCACATGCTGGGTTTGGGGGTATCCCAAGCGCAGGTGTCTGAGGAGGAGGGGCAGGCGCACTGACCCTGACTGATCCCCACTGCCCGTCGAACTGGGACGCGCTGGCATCCAAAGTCTCGGAAACAAAGCTCCGGGGGCAGAGGGTAAACACGGCAGGTTCACCAGGCCGTCTGGGAAAAAGCACCCACGTGGCATGACACAACCGCGGGGCCGGGGCCGAAGTCTGCGGCAGGCCGGGGCCGTGCTCCCAGAATAGCTCAGGAATGTCAACAGTGAGTAATGAGGCCTGGCACGGCGCTGCCACCGGGGCATGCGTGCTGCCCTTGGCACTGGGCTGCCGCTGCTGCCTGGCTCCTGTGTGTGTGGGGGTGTCTCGTAACTGGTGCAGCGCACACGGACACACGCCCGCCCCCGTGCATACAGGGACACACACACACACACACACAGAGTTGGTGCTTTGGGGGGCTCCAGCCACCAGGAAAATGCAATTTGCACGTGTGCGTTGTCCCAGTGCGAGGGGGTGACTCCCAGGGCAGCAAAGCCCTCCAGCTGGGACAATCACGGCTTCCTGCGAGGTGGTATCGGGGGGCAGTGAGCAGCGGGCCGGGGCAGGGCGCTGCCAAGCTGTCGTTAAGCTCAGCCAGCGCTAACGAGCTACCGATGGGTGCCAGCCAAAGCGCGAGGCCTTCCTCCCGAGGGGGCTGGGTCTGAAGCCGGCACGTGGCACGTGGGGAAAGCCGCCTTGGCACAGAGCGCGCGGTACGGGACGGATGCGCTTGGTGCCAGCGGAGAGCAGGGGCGGGGGCTGCATATTGGCGCCACAGGCTGCAGTTGGCTCTGGGCTCTGCCCAGGCGCAGTCTGGGGAAGGAGGAAGAAGGCGTTTCCCGGTGAGCTCTGAGGCCAGGCCCGGACCCCGGCGGCCAGCAGCCTGGGGGCCCGGCAGGTGGAAGCGGTTACAGGCTGGCCCGGGAGAGTTTCGCACCCTCTGTGCACCAGAATTGGGGGCAGCGGGGAATGCCACGGCACCGCCCGGCAGGGTGCCCTCTGCTGCCTTCCCCCCCTCACTGCAGGGTGAGAGCGGGGTCCGGCTGCAGGGCCAGGGGGCGCCTGGCTGAGATGAAAGCTCCTCGCCCTCTCGGAGTGGCGAGGCCAGCGCCAGTCTCCCCGTTTCTGCTCCCTGTTGCCAGCGCTAACCCCCTCCCCTGCCTTGGGACTCCGGCGTCATCACGCCCTCGGGCTGCCAGTCTGCACCAGGCCCCGCCGGCCTTGAGCTGGGTCAACTGGCTCCAGGGGTGCCCCCCCCAGCCACGCGGCCCTGCCTTGCCAAAGGGCAGGGGGGAATGTAGGGCAAGGGTCGGTACAGTATTTTGAGCGCGGCGCTCACGTTGCATAAGGGTTGTTGTTTATTAAACTGTTCCAAGAAAACAAAACCCGCGGCCCCGCCCGGCACCACAATGGGGCATGCAGGGCACAGGCCGCCCCTCGCGGTTCCCGGCCCTCGGGACCGCGTCCTGCGGGGCCAGGAGGCAGGGAGCCGGGCCGAGGAGTGAGCCCCCCCCGGTTCGCCCCGCAACGGGCACACGCAGGCCCCATCCCAGAGGCGACGCTGCCGTTGGGCCCCGTGTGGCTTGAACGAGGGAGCCCGACTGCGCCCTGGTCAGCCGGTCTCGTTAGCTCCGCTGTGCCCATCGCCATGGCTTCGTGGAGGCGAGCACAGCAGGGCATTTTCCCTCCTGGGCGCGCGGGGCAACCCCCGTCCCTGCAAGATGCTCCTAGCCCCCCACGTTCCCCAGGGGTCCCTCAGAGCTGAGCGCCACCCTCCCATCGCTGCTGGGCTGGGGAGAGACAGACCCCCCCAGGGCTGGCAGCTTTCTCTGATGGTAAACACGCATCTGGCTTCCCTGCATTCAGGGCCCTGCCGGAGCCCCTGACAGGCGGGGATTTGCCTGCAAGAGCAGAGGGCACAGAGGGTGCTGCCAACCAGGGCCACGCTCTGCCTCCCAGGGCACCCATCGCCGAGTGCCAGGCCGTCCGGGAGCCCAGTGCACAGGGATGGGACGCAGGCCCGGCTGGGGGCTACAGTACCGTACAACGCATGGTGGGAGGGGAGGTCACCGGAAACCGGGCAAGGGGTGGGGAGCTCCCGGGCCTGAGTCCTGGTCCATCCTAGGGGGGGTCTTGGTGCTAAAACCCCCCAGAGCCTTGGGGCCTGGTGCTGTGAACGAACGCACCCAAGAACCGTTCGATCTGGTCACAGACCAGGTCGCGCCCCCCCAGGGAGCGGCGTGGGGAGCTAGCCCAGTGCCAGAGCAGATAAAACCGGCAAGGTCAGCGCCCCGTCTTCCTTTGCCCTCCTGGTCGCTGCAAGAGGAGACCACCCGCCACCGGGCCGTCCCGCTCCGGCCCCCGTCCAGGCTGTGATGCTCCCCTGGGCCCCACATCTGGCACCCATGGGGCATGAGCCACGCAGGGTCGCCCCTCGCCCCTCGCCCACTTGTACCAGGATGGAGCCCTCGGCCTCTGGCTCCGCACACCCTCCTCCCCCCTGCTCCCCGGTGCCCATGGCTGGCTCGGAGGTACCAGGGGGCCTGCACGTCTCCTGGGGCGCTAGCGCCACCTAGCAGTAGTGGGGGGTGTCGCACATGCTGGGACCCACTGGGTGCCTTTGCCGGGCCCCCATAGGATCCAAGCTGCAGCAGCTTGTGCGTCTAACTCTGCCGATCCCCGGTTCGATCCCCGGCGTAGCCTCCTAGAGCCCAGCCATAGGGAAACCTCTGCCCTCCATGTCCCCTCTCTCTGGCTGGCCCCAGCATGGCAGCGTCTAGCGCCCACAGGGGCTGCTCTACCCTCGGAGGGACCCCGTGGGTGTGGGGCTTGCCCAGTATTAGAAGCAGGGCAGAGGCAAGGGGGCGTAGCCATCTCCTGGGGAGCCTCCCCGGCCCTGGGCGAAGCTCTCTGCTCTGGGCCTCGTGTCCCGCGCGGGTCTCTGCCCCCCTCCTCTGGGGCTTTACCGGCTGCCCCCCGTTCTGCTCCCTTGGGGTCCCTTCTATTGCACCCCCTGCTGGAGGCCACGTCCCGGCAGCCCACGGAGCGTTGGCTCAGTGTCCCCCTCTAGTGGCTGCGCCATGCGTGGCTTTGGGTCTGTGCAGCCGTCGAGCTAACGGAGCTAGGTCTGAAGGATCCCAACGACCTGCCCTGGGGACAGGGGGGTGTCACATGAAACCCCATTTTACGGACCTGCTTCCCCACTGCTGGATTTGGCAAGGAGCCACACCCCGCGCCTTGCAGGGCACCTCGGCCAGCCGGCGTCGGAGCTGGGTCTCTGGGGCAGCTGGTCACGGACTGGGAGCCACTGGGGACCTGAGCCCGCTGGATCAAGCCCATCGGAGATCCCCATTTCGCCTCCTCTGTGTCCCCAGCATGCCAGGCTCCGGCTCCGGCTCCGGCTCCGGCTCCGGCAGCTCCCACGCTGGGCACCCTGTGGGGCGGGTGCCCAGAGCCCCGGCTGCGCCCTGATATCCCACCAGTGTCGGGATGCAGCCACTCCCTCCCCGAGGGGGCCGGGCTGAGAAGATTGTTGCTGCAAAGGATGGGTACCAGATGGGCACCAGAGCGGCACCAGGGTTTTTGCCGCCCTAGGCGGGGGTCCTTCCGCGCTCCCAGTCTTCGGGGCACTTTGGCGGTGGGTCCCGGAGCGCGGAAGGACCCCCTGCCACAGAATTGCCGCCGAGGGTGGCAAAATGCCGCCCCCCCAAATCCTGCTGCCCCAGGTGACTGCCTAGGTGGCCTAAAAGGAAGTGCTGGCCCTGAGTGGGCGGGGCTAGTTGTAGCCCCTCCCCCCATTAGACAGACCCCACCTGAGGAAGGGAGTGGCATCTGGAGGGGAGGGGTCTGGGAGTCAGGACTCCTGGGTTCTATTCCCAGGTCTGTCGTTTGCTCCCTCTGGCTTGGTATCAAGCCCAGTGGACAGCGGCAGAGAGGGACTGAGAGCAGACGGAGGTCTGGGCGTGCCCATGTGGGGCAAAGAGCCCAGCTTGGACCAAGGACCATAGGCGGACTGGGGCCTGCTGGAGCCCTTGAGCGGAGGAGAGGCGTGGCCTGGCCGTGGAGCCCTGGAGAGAGTTGTGAGGCAGAGGACGAGCTGGGAGGGGGCTGGAGGCGAAGTCCGGCCGGACCGAGAGTCTTTTGCTCGGTGTGTTGATTAGCTCTTACCCCAGAAGGCTCAGCTGGAAGGCCCCGATCACCTCGATGCTGGAGCACGCCAAAGATGGTGGTGGGGAAACTGAGGCAGAGCGGCCGCATTGTCACATCCAGGCCCAAGAGGCCGTGCAGGGACAGTCTCTGTGCCACCCCTCTCATGCAAAGCCGGTTCTTGGCTTCGAACTCCTGGGCAGCCCATGACATTGCCCCAGGTGCGCCCTCCCTGTCCCCACCTGGCCAGCCAGGCCCCAGGGGTGGGCAGGAGCAAAGGAGGGGAGATTTTGGCTGAGAACTCTGCCCCTCCCCCCGTCTTCGGAAAATCCCCCTGGGGCCAGGAATGTCCCCGCGGAGCCTCGTCTGAAAGGCCCCAGGCAGGAAGGACCAGGAGCTGGGCTCTGGGGATTGTCCTCTCCGGGTATAATGGCTCCAGCGCCCGGTCGCTTTGCACAGGTGGCCAGGGCCAGACCGGCCGCCCCCACAGCCCACGGTGAGAAATCGCCCCGAGACGCCAGCCTAGAGCCGAGCCCTTTTCCTGGTAGAAACGGGCCGCTGTGAGGAATTCCCACCCCGCCCCCTGAAGTCAGCGCTGCGTGGAGACCCCGCTCCAGCCGCTGGCACCGGGCGCCCTTGGACCTTCGCAGTGCGCCTGTTGATCTTGGCACAGGCTCCTTCAGGAGCGACGGGCAGCGTCTAGATCCCGGCAGAGGGGAGAGGCCAGTGGCGGCCCCGCGGATCCAAGTGCAGAGTCCAGGGGGACGTTTGGCCCCAGCCTGGTTTATTTCCACCCCACCCCCAAAGCCATATCAGCCCTGCAGCCTCCCCTGGGTCTTGCTCGGGGTTGGTTCCGACCCCCCCCAGGAGGCTGGATCAGCCGATCACCGACAGCCGAGTCCCCTGTCGCAGTTTGGCTCATTGACTCAGGGCTGGGCCAGTAGAAGCCAGGCTGAGCCGAGCCGAGCTGGGCCAGGAGTCTCCTGTGACGAAGTGGGACTGTTCTGAATGTTTCCTCTGAATACTGAGTGGGTGCCTCAGTTTCCCCTATGCATTTCTTAAGTCTCCAGTGCGCATAAATGGCCGACACTCTGTATCCTGGCAACAAATGGCCGGGGCGCTTCCCCCCTGCAAGGGAATAGCTAAAGGTGAACAAAGAGATCAGGAGACCTCCTGACCCGGGAAAGAGACAAAGGCCAGAAAGGAGGGGCTAGAGGGGGTTTCAGTTTGGGGCTGGCTGGGGACGGGAAGTGAGGGCAGATGTGGGTGTCTGGCTCGCTGGACCCCAGAATGGACCCGGCTGAGGGGTCCCGTTCGCTGGACCTACAAGCTCCGTTTTAGACCGTGTTCCTGTCATCTAATAAACCTCTGTTTTACTGTCTGGCTGAGAGTCACGTCTGACTGTGAAGTGGGGGTGCAGGACCTCTGGCTTCCCCAGGACCCCGCCTGGGCGGACTCGCTGTGGGAAGCGCATGGAGGGGCATATGCTGAATGCTCCCAGGTCAGACCCAGGAGGCGAAGACACACGTCTTCTTGCCCTGAAGACAGTCTGCTCCGAGGGAGAGGAGGCTCCCCAAAGTCCTGACTGGCTTTGTGGGGAGCAGTTCCAGAGCATCGCCTGGGGACTCCGAGACATCTCCCCCCAGGGCTGGGCCTAGGATCTGGACTGAGCCAAGCCGAGCTGGGCCAGGAATCTCCCGCCAGGGCTCAGCCCATAGAAGCCAGATTTTGGGGTGCAGGAGGGGGCTCAGGGCTGGGGTAGGAGGTTGGGTGCGGGAGGAGGTGAGGGATGCGGACTCCAGGAGGGGGCGCAGGACTGGGGCAGGGGGTTGGGGTGCAGGCTCCGGGAGCGAGTTAGGGTGTGGGAGGAGGTTCTGACCTGGGGCAGGGGGTTGGGGTGCAGGCTCCGGGAGGGAGTTAGGGTGTGGGAGGGGGTTCTGACCTGGGGCAGGGGGTTGGGGTGCAGGCTCCGGGAGGGAGTTAGGGTGTGGGAGGGGGTTCTGACCTGGGGCAGGGGGTTGGGGTGCAGGCTCCGGGAGGGAGTTAGGGTGTGGGAGTGGGTTCTGACCTGGGGCAGGGGGTTGGGGTGCAGGCTCCGGGAGGGAGTTAGGGTGTGGGAGGGGGTTCTGACCTGGGGCAGGGGGTTGGGGTGCAGGCTCCGGGAGGGAGTTAGGGTGTGGGAGGGGGTTCTGACCTGGGGCAGGGGGTTGGGGTGCAGGCTCCGGGAGGGAGTTAGGGTGTGGGAGGGGGTTCTGACCTGGGGCAGGGGGTTGGGGTGCAGGCTCCGGGAGGGAGTTAGGGTGTGGGAGGAGGTTCTGACCTGGGGCAGGGGGTTGGGGTGCAGGCTCCGGGAGCGAGTTAGGGTGTGGGAGAGGGTTCTGACCTGGGGCAGGGGGTTGGGGTGCAGGCTCCGGGAGCGAGTTAGGGTGTGGGAGAGGGTTCTGACCTGGGGCAGGGGGTTGGGGTGCAGGCTCCGGGAGGGAGTTAGGGTGTGGGAGGAGGTTCTGACCTGGGGCAGGGGGTTGGGGTGCAGGCTCCGGGAGGGAGTTAGGGTGTGGGAGGGGGTTCTGACCTGGGGCAGCAGGGGGTTGGGGTGCAGGCTCCGGGAGGGAGTTAGGGTGTGGGAGGAGGTTCTGACCTGGGGCAGGGGGTTGGGGTGCAGGCTCCGGGAGGGAGTTAGGGTGTGGGAGGGGGTTCTGACCTGGGACAGGGGGTTGGGGTGCAGGCTCCGGGAGGGAGTTAGGGTGTGGGAGGGGGTTCTGACCTGGGGCAGGGGGTTGGGGTGCAGGCTCCGGGAGGGAGTTAGGGTGTGGGAGGGGGTTCTGACCTGGGGCAGGGGGTTGGGGTGCAGGCTCCGGGAGGGAGTTAGGGTGTGGGAGGAGGTTCTGACCTGGGGCAGGGGGTTGGGGTGTGGGAGGCGGTTCGGGCTCCAGCTAGGCAGCGCTTACCTCGGGCAGCTCCCAGTTGGTGGCACAGCAGGGCTAAGGCAGGCTCTAGGCGCAGGGGCCGGGGGCTCTGCACGCCGCCCCCACAGCTCGGATTGGCCACCGTTCCTGGCTAATGGGGGCTGCGGAGCCAGCACTGGGGGCAGGGGCAGCGCACAGAGCTTCCCTGATCACCCCCGTGCCTAGGGGCCGCAGGGACACGCCAGCCGCTTCCGGGAGCCGTACGGAGCCAGGGCAGGCAGCCTGGCTTAGCCCCGCTGTGCTGCCAACCAGACTTTTAACGGCGCCCCAGGAACATTGCACATGGGAAATTGCTACTGAGAACCCAATGAAAACGGGCTTAAAATATAGCACTTCCCACCAGGAGCGCACTGCCCCAAGGGGGCGCTGTGTAGTCGCACGTGCCGAATGGCAGAGAAGAGGGAATAACCTTTGGTTATTAGAGACCCCAGGGTCCCTTTGGCAGAGAGTAGCTCTGGCTGCCACACCGTACCCTCCGCTGCAGGAGATGGGCATTGCCTTCACTTCTCATCCAAAGCTGTTGTAGGGTGGTGGTATGAGGCTTTTAAACGGCTGCTGTACCCCACCCCAGAGGCAGCTGCATTTCAACGGGGAGTGGAACAGCTCTACAAACAGCTGCTGTGTCTCACCCCAGAGGTGGCTGCATCTCAGCGCCGGGCGAGGGATCCCGGTGCAAACAGCTGCCAGGCCCAACCCCAGAAGTGGCTGCCTTTTGGTGGTGGGTGGGTTATCCCGGTGTGTAAAACACCTCAGGATCGCGCTCCAGAAACAGAGATGGCTGTTGCTGCTGTAACTGATTCTGCCCACGCAGAACATCCCCGCGTCCTGCTGGCTTTCGGCTTCCTTTCTAGCTCCTCGTTCGCACGTAAAGCCAAACGCAGCCCCTTTGGTTCTGAATCACTCTGCACAGGAAGCGTGCGAGAGCTATAAATACTCCTGGCCGCGGGGCCTGTGCGCGCCCTGGCTCCCTGGGTGGGCTGCAGAACGCACGCCAGGACCCCATGTCGAGCGCCGCTTCGGGCATCTAGGAAGGAGGCCGAGGAAGGTCCAGCGGAGAGAGGAGACTCTGGATGCGGGGAGAGGGATGGTAGCCGCTTCCTCTTCCCCAGTGGGAATCCTATTTCGAGGTCCGGTCACTTCCCACTGTCTATTTCTATCCGCTCTGGCTGGCGCCCTGACACCCACCCCTTACGCTGCACTTCTCACCCAGAGCACTTTCCGAAGGAAGGTCAGTAGGAGGAAACTGAGGCACTGGGCAAGGGAGTGATTTGGCCGAGGTCAGCGGCAGAGCCAGGGATAGAACCCAGGGCATCCTGACTCCCAGCCCATTGACTCCAGGAAGGGAAGAGGCATTCGAACGCTGGTTAAAAAGATGTGGGTGGCAAAGGGGGCTGGACTGGCTGCCCCCAGGGACTGAGGCTGGGCTATGCAGCACCCAGGTCTCAGCATCTCAGCCTGACTAATCTGCATATCCTCGTGCAGGTACAGCCTGGGGGGGGGGGTGATCTCCCCCCACTTGTTGTCCCCTTCCAGCGTTCCCTGCTGGGAGCGATGGGAAGGCAGTTCTGTCTCTGGTGCTGAGATGCAGCCATCTCTTCTCTGGCCTCTGCTTTGGGTGGACGTGCAGAACACTACTGACTTCGTCTGGACTCCCTTTAACTTCCCCCCTGCAAGCGGGCAGGGGCCCAGTGGCACGGCATAGCTGCTCCCCGGGACTTTGCATCGGGGTGTCCGCGGGGATGGGGGACGGACTCAAAGCCGTAGCTTTCTCCCTGCGCAGGGACCGGCTTGTGCCTTGCCCGTTCAGGGGCTGGTATGGCCCCGGTGCTGGCCAACTTTGCCATAAATTGTGGCCCCTGCTTGGGGTGCAGGTCCAGTCACGCCTCCTCCTGCCCTTGCCCTGCCCCCAGCCTCTCCATACCCTGCCCCCAGCACTTCCTGCTGTGGAGGCAGGGCAGGGCCCTCCGTGTGGGTTTTTTTCCCGGAGGTAGGGGGGACACCTCCTCCTGTAGCACCTTTGCACCAGGTCAGCTGCTGTGTGGAGTCCCCAGGGCAGGGGCCCCAGCACACAGGTATAAGTGACAGCCAAGCTGCCAGGATGGAAGCCCATAAGATTACATAACGGGTCCCATGTGTCCGACTGGCCGGAGGAACCTTTGCCCCCCCCCACCCGCCACGCACAGACACATCCCCCCTTATCAAGTCAGCCTGCCCCTGGCCCAGCAAGATAAGGGGGGAAACATTGTGGAATCTGGCTTCGATTGGCTGCCATGGGCTGTGGGCGCAGCTGGCCGCAGCTCTCGCTAGGGGAGTGAACTGCGGAACATTGGCATGGCCTGGGGGCCGGGGGGCACCAGGGATGGGGTCCATACGCACCGATGCTGGTGGCCGGGATGGGTCAGAAGCTGGGAAGTCCAGCCCGTGGGAGATCCCAACGTCCGAAATTAGTTTTCGGCTCGAATGGGGATGAAGAGTTGAAACGTCCACGGAGTGGAAATTTGGGGCGGGGGGTTGGAATGTTTCATTGCGGTGATGGTGAACCCGGGAAAGTGGGAAGGAAACACCCCACTTCGAAAGTGCTCCGTCCACAGCGGCACTTCCCCCCGAGGCGGCTTTTCCCCGAGCCAGCTGTCACCTCTTCAGACCCCGGGCGGAGACCCCAGCCCGCTTGTCAGAGGCCAGAAGCTGCCCCTGGCCGCAGCTGGGAACTGGGCTTTCTTGGGCTCGCCCAGCCAGCCGTGGCCCAAAGGAGCGCCCCAGCGGAGAGGCTTGGGGCTGAAGGGGTCATGCGCCTCCCCTCTCCCCGTCCAGGGGACACATGTCCGGACACCGAGTGTTCTGGATCTTCCACTTTTTACAAAGCTGAGCCTCGCAGCTCCACCGCCCTGAGATGGGGCCCTCGGGCTCTCGCACCTGGGGTTCCTGGCTCTCCGGGGAGCCCAGATGGGCCCAGACCCGGGGGAGAGACCTGCAGCTGGTCAGCTGGAATTCAGCCTTCAGGGGCTCTCTGGTCAGAGCAGAGCTGGACAAAGAGTCTGCTCTGGGAGCATCACCGGCCCCCCTGAGCCAAACCTCCAGCATTCATCTCCCTCTCGGTGCTGGAGCCCACACCCCGAACCCCCTGTCCCAGGTCGGAACCCCCTCCTGCACCCTAACTCCCTCCCAGAGCCCGCACCCCCACCTGCACCCCGAACCCCCTGTCCCAGGTCGGAACCCCCTCCTGCACCCTAACTCCCTCCCAGAGCCCACACCCCCACCTGCACCCCGAACCCCCTGTCCCAGGTCGGAACCCCCTCCTGCACCCTGTCTCCCAGACCCCGCACCCCAACCTGCACCTGCACCCCGAATCCCCTGTCCCAGGTCGGACCCCCCTCCTACACCCTAACTGTCTCCCAGACCCCACACCCCCACCTGCACCCCAGCCCCATGCCCCATGTCAGAACCCACTCCTGCACCCTAACTCCCTCCCGGACCCCGCACTCCCACCCGAACCCCATGCCCCAGGTCAGAACCCCCTCCTCTACCCTAACTCCCCCCCAGACCCCGCACCCCCACCTGCACCCCAGCCCCATGCCCCGGATCTGAACCCCCTCCTGCACCCTAACTCCCGCCCAGACCCCGCACCCCCACCTGTACCCCAAACCCCCTGTCCCAGGTCGGACCCCCCTCCTGCACCCTAACTCCCTCCCAGACCCCGCACCCCCACCTGCACCCCAAACCCCCTGTCCCAGGTCGGAACCCTCTCTTGCATACTAACTCCCTCCCAGACCCCACCCCCCCACACGAACCCCATGCCCCAGGTCGGAACCCCCTCCTGCACCCTAACTCTCTCCGAGACCCCGCACCCCAGCCCCATGCCCCAGATCTGAACCCCCTCCTGCACCCTAACTCCCTCCCAGAGCCCGCACCCCGACCTGCATCCCAACCCCCCTGTCCCAGGTCGGAACCCCCTCCTGCACCCTAACTCTCTCCCAGACCCTGCACCCCACCCCCATGTCGGAACTCCCTCCCAGACCCCGCACCCTCTCCCGCACCCTAACTCCCTGCCCCAGCCCAGAGCCCCCTCCCGCACACTGAACCCCTCATTTCTGGCCCCACCCTGGAGCCTGCAACCCTAGCTGGAGCCCTCACCCCCTCCCACATCCCAAACCCCTGCCTCAGCACAGTAAAAGTGAGTGAGGGGCGGTGGAGAGCAAGTGAGGAAGGGAGGGGGGGCTGGAGTGAGTGGGGGTGCGGCCTCAGGGCAGGGGCGGGGCAAGGGTGTTCGGTTTTGCGCAATTAGAAAGTTGGCAACCCTACCTTGATGGCCGGTCCTTAACAATTATTGTCCGGGCCATCATGCACGTGGGGCCAGTTCTTCTTCAGTCAGACCAGCCCAGACAGCCACCTGGACGAGCAGCCCATCCTGGCCGCGAGGAGGAATTAACCCCTTCCTTCCCTGGGGCCGACAATCCAAAGGGAGTGGGGAAACTGAGTCATGCATTGCCGCCCCCCCCCTCCCGTAATAATAGTAAAGAAATGTCCATGTTCTCCATCCTGGCCTTGCAGGGGTCTCTGGATGACCAGGGATGTTAGCAGGAGCTGCCATCCAGCCCCTTTCGCCAGGATGAATTGCTGCTACACTGATAACATCTCATTCACACTGGTGCAAATCTGGAGTGACTCCAATACAGCGAGGGGCTTGGATTCTCCATTGTATCCAGGAATCTTTGTCCTGCTCCAGCACTGTAAAGGGGCCTTAACAGAGGGGAAATGACCCCTAAGAATCAGTGTGGAGCCGGCATAAGATCCCTGCACCAACCTTGCTCCTGGTGTATGGGGTGGATCAGGGGCAGGGCTGCAACGCACTGAATTATGGGTATTCTTTGTTCCAGAGCGGGCGGGGGCAGGGCAGAAATTAGAGCAGCCCCGAGGCTGCTGTAAGAGCAGGATCTGGACGAGGTGGAGCGGAAGGTGGCTTATATCCTAGCCCTGTCGCATTGGAAACCGCAGGGGAGAGCGGAACGCAGCCCCGTACGCTGGTGTCGGTCCCGTGGTGCTGCCCTCAGACCCCGCTTCCCTAGCTACATCTGCTGGGGCCCACGCCCCAGGGGGCAGCGAGGTTCTCCGCACGGAGCTCAGCCTTGGCTTTGGGAGTCGACGCAGGGTCACCCCCGGTTTCCCAGTGGGAGGACCGGCCCGATTTAGACACCCGAGCTGCCGGCTGTCCTGCCCCCTGCCCTCCGAGCCCTCGACCCTCCAGCCCCTACCCCAGGAGCGGTGCTGGGCTGCGGCCAGGAGAAGGCAAATCCATCTGAGAGCTGGGGGCCGAGGTGGGGAGCCCGGAGCCAAGCCACGCTGAGAGGCCCCCAAGCCGGAAGCTCGGCAGGGGACCAGTCCGGTTGTCCCCACTTGGGGACCGGGTGCGAGTGTCAGACCCAGAGCCGAGCGTCCCTGAGCCAGCTGCGTGCTGCCCTCAGGAGCCTTGGCTGTTGGATCAGACCCCGTCTCGCCGAAAAAAGAAAAAAGATCTGATTGAAGGAGCATGTTTGCTCAGACGGGGGAGGACTTTTGCCCCCCCGCTGGCTTGGCACCCCTCAGCGTGCTGTTTGGGTGCGTGGACGCAAGTTGAGCAAGCAGCGATTGGCAACAGCTCCGACCAGCCCTGCTACGCCCCCTCTCCGCCCCCAGCGGGCCGGCTGCAGAGAGCCAGGATTCACAGTCCCACGGTCCCGAGCGCTGCCCCCCCAGGAGGCGACCCCCAGGAGCAGACAGCAAGAGCCTGCGGCAGGGGCTAGCAAGTCCCAGGCCACCTGCGGCTTGGGGAGCTGGCAGCAGCCTCTTGAGTGGCCCCTGGAAGCAGGGCAGGCCTTGGCGTGCGAGGCCGAGCCAGCCTGGCCCCTGATGGGGAATGACTGTTTGGTGAGGGCAGGCCCGCCCCAAGCTCAGCTCCCGGTGCCCGCTGGGCGCTGCGCGGTGCTAGCCGTGGCAGCTGCGTGGTGGCTCCTGGCACCGGCTGGGGCAGGACTGGGATCCGCGTGTGGGGATGGGGAGGGACTTGCTAGCTGACTGAGGTCACGCGCACACAGATACAGCGTTTTATTGAGGGCACCGGACAGAGGCGGCTCAGGGAGGGAGGAACAGACATCTTAAAGGGCTGCGGGCGCCTTACGGACAGAGAAGCCGGGCCGCGTCCCTCCCGTCGGGACCAGCGCGCCCCTCTCCCCAAACCACTCTCCTGGTTCCACAGGACTCGGCGCGCGCCAGCTGATGTCCCAGGCTGCAACTCTGATTCGGTGCCACGTAGGGTGACCAGATGTCCCGATTTTATAGGGACAGTCCCGATATTCAGGGCTTTTTCTTACATAGGGACCTATTACCCCCCACCCCCAGTCGCGATTTTTCACACTTGCTATCTGGTCACTCTAGTGCCAAGTGACGTGCTGTGGCCCCCTGTTCCCCGCCCCGCTCAGCCGCAGACTCAGAGATCCCAAGGCCCCTTCTGACTGTCTCGTCTGAGTCCCTGGGTAGCATCCCCACCTAGAGCAGAGCTTTTGGAAAATCATCCAGTCCCCATTGCAAAATGGTCCGTGATGGCGAAGCCGCCCCGGCCCTCGGTAAATTGTGCCCGTGGGTAGTTACTCTCCCCAGCAAGAATTTACGCCTTCTTTCCTCCCATCTGAATTTGTCTAGGCAGCACTGACCTCCTCTCTGACCCTACCCAGCATCTCCCTCTGGCGGTCTCTGAGGTCTGGGGGGCTCGGTCCAATTTCCCTGCAGAGTGGGTCTTCATATGGCAGAACCCACTGCTGCAAAGGGGCCCTGGCTGGGGTCCGCAGGACGGCTCGGGAAAGGGCGGAGGGAGGCCGTTGGCTGGGGGTGAGATTCCAGTACCCGTCTTCCGGAGAGAAGGTGCTTGACACAGCACGGTTCAGCGGCACAATCAGTCATGTACGTGAAGGACGTGAATTCCAACAGCAGGACCAGTGGGAACGGGGCCTCGGCGTGGGAATCTCTGTCCTGTCCCGGTTCGAGGGAGGAATCGCTCAGTGCAAAGGCAGCTGTGTGCGCGCCAGGCAGCGGGTTAGGTGCAGCCGCAGGCCTCCACGATCATGTCGGGGATGTCGGTCTTGACGACGTTGCTGTCCTGGTCGTAGTAGAGCAGAGAGAGGGGCCGGCGGCGCGTGGGGACGCAGCAGGAGCTGAAGGCGGCGTGCGCGTCATTGGCCTTGATGAGATTCAGGATGGCTGTGTGGAAGGAGGAGGCCAGGCCGGGCATGCCGGCCACGTGGGTGGGGCAGGGCCCCGTGCAGTAGTTCATGCGGTAGCCCTCCGGCTGGATGATCCAGTCCTCCCAGCCGATCTCCTTGAAGTCAACGAAGAACTGCTTTCTGCAGCACGTCCTGGACTTGCTATTGCACTCGACGGCCCGGCGGCGAATCCGGTGTCGGGGCCTGGCCCGGGCCTTGGCCACCATGAACGGCCGGTGAGAGTCGCTGCTGCTGAGAAGCAGGGCAGGCTCCGGGCTTCCTTCAAACTCCAGCTCCGCCGTTAGTCTCTGGCCGCCTTTGCTGAAGAAGCTCTGGACAGCTGTCCTCACCTCCACCGCGGCCCAGCCTCCCCGCTTCACCTCCAGCTGCCTCCTGCCGACCAGCGTCGGGTTTGCATCGCCCGGCTCGGACAACAGCAGCTTTGCCGTGACCCTGCGCGCGGGGCCGCTGGGGGCTGCCAGGAACACGTACATGTCGGCATGGAGGATTTGCACGCTTCTCCCGGCATCCTGGGTGAAGTGGAAGTGCAGACGTGTCCTGTTGGGAGCGGAGGGCCCTGCAGACAAAGCAGCAAGGGGGGCATTAGGAAAGGAAGCAGTGAGGTCTCCACGTTGACGCTGGGCTAGGCTGGCATTGGGGCGGGTCAGGAGTGCCCTTTCTATTGGGGATGGGGGGAACTAGACGAGAGGGAACAGGAGACCACTGCATTAAATGCTAAGCACAGCCCTGGGGCCATGGCGCAGGACTCCACCGACCATGATATGCCACGGCTGGGGTGGCCCTGTTTTCCTTCACCTCCAGACTTACTCCAATGGCGCGCAGCAGAATCTAGGCTAGGCTGGGAATTCTGGTGTCCTTTCCTAAATTCCCTTTGCTAGTAAAGCTGGAGAAAGATATGGGGCCAGATCTTCAGCTGGTGACAATCCTCATTGACTTTAATGAAGCGACACTGACACCAGCTGAGAATCTGGCCCATTTTCCACTTCCGGCTGCTTAAATCACTGTGCGGTGTTTCTGTGCTGTTTTATCCCACCCCAGAGGCAGCTGCATTTCAGCAGGGGATAATGTGATCCTCGCGTATAGCCGCTGTTCCCAGATCCCTTAGGAGACGCCGCCTATAAATGTAAGATCATTGTTCTCCCGGCATTACAGATCTAAATACGAAAAGAAAAATCCCTTTCTTTGCATCTGCATCTAGAGCAGAGGTGGGCAAACTATGGCCCGCGGGCCACATGCGGCCTGTGGGACCATCCTGCCCGACCCTTAAGCTCCCTGCCGGGGAGGCTAGCTCCCGCCCCCTCTGTGACGAACTGGGACTGTTCTTAATGTGGTCTTTGAATGCTGAGGGGGAAGTTTAGCTGGGACGGTCTGCATTGGGGGATGGGAGACTGGCCTTAAGGGACAATACCTGAGCATGTAACATGAGAATCCAGAAAGGGGGTTGGAGGCCAGGTGACACCTCTGCCCAGGAAATGGACAAAAGGCTGAATGAGAGACGCTGGAGGGAGTTAGAGTTTTGGAGATGGCTGGTGAAATGGAGTGGGGCCCAGACGGGGCTCTGCCCCCCCCAGGGCTGTGGTGTCCTTGGGGCCCCTAGATGAACCAAACTAAAGGGGTCCTGTTGTCTGTACCTGCAAGACTGTCTTGGACTGTGTTCCTGTCGTCTAAATAAACCTTCTGCTTTACTGGCTGGCTGAGAGTCATGGTAAATCACAGGAAGCCGGGGGTGCAGGGCCTGGTGTCCCCCCACACTCCGTGACAACTGGTGGCAGCGGCGGGATCTACTGCACCCCGTGGACGGCGCTTCCTGCAGTAAGTGATTGGGGAGCAGTAAAATGAAGGGGGTTTGACGGGGACCAGGTGTGCTAAAAAGTAAAAAAAAAAAAAAACGATTTCAGGGGGCGATTAAACCCTGGGAGTGTGTGACCAGGGAGAAGGACTTTTGCAGTGACAGGGTCCTCCGGGGGATCGCAGCGAGCGGTCCCAGAGACGGAGGAGTCTGCAGCTCGACCCTGGCAAAGAGGTTGTAACCTAAAAAAGGGCTGGCACACTAGTGGTTCCTGTTGTCTGTACCTGCAAGACCTGTCTTGGACTGTGTTCCTGTCGTCTAAATAAACCTTCTGCTTTACTGGCTGGCTAAGAGTCATGGTAAATCGCAGAAAGCCGGGGGTACAGGGCCTTGTGTCCCCCCACACTCTGTGACACCCTCCCCTGCTGTCCCCCCTCCCCTGCGCTCTGGGCGGTGGGGCTGCCTGTCCTGCTGTTCTGAGTGGCATGGTAAGGGGGAGGGGAGGTTGGATAAGAGGCAGCGGTCCTGGGGGGCAGTCAGGGGACAGGGAGCAGGGGGCAGTTGGATGGGGCGGAGGTTCTGGGGGGTGGTGGTCAGGGGCAGGGGGGTTGGATAAGGGGCAGGGAGTCCCGGAGGGCAATCAGGGGACAGGGAGCAGGGGGCGGTTGGATGGGGCGGAGGTTCCGGGGGGGGGGGGGGCGCGGTCAGGGGATGGGAGGTTAGATAGGCGTGGGAGTCCTGGGGGGCCTGTCAAGGGCCGGGTGCATGGATAGGGGGTGGGGCAGTCGGGGACAAGGAGCAGAGGGGGTTGGATGGGTCGGGGGTTCTGAGGGGGGCAGTCAGGGGGCAGGAAGTGTGTGGGGGCGGATAGGAGGCGGGGGCCAGGTTGTTGGGGGCAGCACGCCCTTCCCTGCCTGGCTCTCCGTACAGTTTTGGAACCCCGATGTGGCTCTCGGGCCAAAAAGTTTGCCCACCCCTGCTCTAGAGGGTGGATTGATGGGCTGGGCCATGATGCATGTTCATTGACTCCCTGCAGCCACATCTTTGTGCTAAGAGATTCTCTGTGCAGGCCCGGATCGGGCTACAACGTATTACGGAGGAGCACTGTTCTGGGATGTTTTAAGAACATAGTGTGTCATTCCTTTGGCCAATGGGCTGGCCTATCCCACACAGGCCTGTGACGTGGCACGGGGTGTCCAGACCTGCCTCTGTGGGTGTCCAGACACAATATACCACGGAGGCTCCCTGGCCGACAGCTCCTTCCACAGGCAAAGTGACATCCATGGAAAAATACACACAAGGGCCTGGCCCAGCAATCGTCTTGCTGGCTGCACTTCAGACAACTCTGTGCCCAGCCAAAACCATTACCAAGAGACTTCTGCACTTGCCAGCCCGGGCCACCCTGGGCAGCTCGCTGGTGAGCTAAGCAGGCGGGTGCTAGTGACTCGTGGGTTGGAGCCTGCCAAGGAAAGCCCAGCGCTTTGGTGGTCTTCTCAGTCTGGCCCAAGCGGGCCCTTGGCAGAGTGCTAGGGGGCGCGGTGCTGGCTTTCACCGGAAACACCGTCTTCATCGCCATCGGCGCCAAAGAGCTGACAGGGCTTTTTTATATAATGACAG
The DNA here is from genome assembly GCF_011386835.1 of Chrysemys picta bellii. Classification (NCBI taxonomy): domain Eukaryota; kingdom Metazoa; phylum Chordata; order Testudines; family Emydidae; genus Chrysemys; species Chrysemys picta. Next base: position 13,969,386 of record NC_088812.1, on the reverse strand, counting down.
GATAGGATGTGAGGCTGGGGGTGTCAGCCCCGGGGCGCTGGCTAAATTCCGCATCGGGAAGTCGCTTTTTATCCCAAGCACCTGGTATTTCAGCTGGATACGTTGATCTTCGCCTCCAGTGGGTTTAGTGCTGCTGAGGGAGAGTCGGGGCTACGTTCCACCCCAGAGGCGGCTGAATTTCCAGGGAAGGAGAAATTAATCCTGTTTAAACTGGGATAGTGAAGGATCCCATAGCATTTTACAAGCTACATGCACTCAGCAATGCCCTCTGAACATGGAGCTGCATCTGGGGCGGAACACGGCAGCTGTTCGACAACAGCACTCCCCAACCATCTAGCGCCCCCTGGACTCTCTCCACAGAGTTACATTAGATCCTCTCCCGTCTAGCTTTGAGCTAACGAGTCAGAAGGGTTTTCAAGTACAGTACCATGAAGCCAGTGGAACAAAAATTAAACTAAGCAAAAGGCCACGTTTACCGCTGCCATCTACCACTGCCTTCACCGGGGGCTAGCCAGCCAGCCAGCCATCTACCACTGCCTTCACCGGGGGCTAGTCAGCCATCTACCGTTGCCTTCACCGGGGGCTAGCCAGCCAGCCAGCCAGCCATCTACCGCTGCCTTCACCGGGGGCTAGCCAGCCAGCCAGCCAGCCATCTACCGCTGCCTTCACCGGGGGCTAGCCAGCCAGCCAGCCATTTACCGCTGCCTTCACCGGGAGCTAGCCAGCCAGCCAGCCATCTACAGCTGCCTTCACCGGGGGCTAGCCAGCCAGCCAGCCATCTACCGCTGCCTTCACCGGGAGTTAGCCAGCCAGCCATCTACCGCTGCCTTCACCGGGAATTAGCCAGCCAGCCATCTACAGCTGCCTTCACCGGGGGCTAGCCAGCCAGCCATCTACTGCTGCCTTCACCGGGGGCTAGCCAGCCAGCCAGCCATCTACCGCTGCCTTCACCGGGGGCTACCCAGCCAGCCAGCCATCTACAGCTGCCTTCACCGGGGGCTAGCCAGCCAACCAGCCATCTACCGCTGCCTTCACTGGGGGCTAGCCAGCCAGCCAGCCATCTACCGCTGCCTTCACCGGGAGCTAGCCAGCCAGCCAGCCATCTACCGCTGCCTTCACCGGGAGCTAGCCAGCCAGCCAGCCATCTACCGCTGCCTTCACCGGGGGCTAACCAGCCAGCCAGCCATCTACCGCTGCCTTCACCGGGGGCTAGCCAGCCAGCCAGCCATTTACCGCTGCCTTCACCGGGGGCTAGCCAGCCAGCCAGCCATCTACCGCTGCCTTCACCGGGGGCTAACCAGCCAGCCAGCCATCTACCGCTGCCTTCACCGGGGGCTAACCAGCCAGCCAGCCATCTACCGCTGCCTTCACTGGGGGCTAGCTAATTCTGCTCCACGGCTGAAATCTCTGCTGCTGTGAATGAGACCTGCCCCGCTGACTTCAATGGTGTTTCACCCCTCTACGCCCGCAGAGAACTTGGCCTTATGGAATTGTAGCCATGGGCTGGAAGGGACCTCGAGGGTTTATCCAGTCCAGCCCCCTGTGCTGAGGCAGGACCAAGTAAACCTAGATAAGTCCTGACAGGTGTTTTTCCAACCTGCTCTTAAAAACCTCCAGCGAGGGGGATCCCACCACCTCCCTTGAGCTGATCCCAGAGCTTAATTAGTCTCATAGTTAGAAAGATTTTCCTCATATCAAACCTAAATCTCCCTTGCTGCTGATGAAGCCCATTGCTTCTTGTTCCACCTTCAGTGGATACAGAGAACAATTTATCACAAGCCTCTTTATAACAGCCCTTAACACACTGGAAGAGTGTTATTAGGTCCCCCCTCAGTCTTCTAGACTGCCCAATTATTTTAACCTTTCCTCAGAGGTCAGGTTTTCTAAACCTTTGATCATTTTTTGCTGCTCTCCTCTGGACTCTCTCCAGTTTGTCCCCATCTTTCCTAAAGTGCGGTGCGCAGAGCTGGTCACAACACGCCCGCTGATCCCCCGCCGCGTGTCTTACATCCGACACTCCTGTTAATACATCTCCAAATGACAGGAGCCTTTTTCGCAACTGCGTCCCGTTGTTGACTCATCGGCAATTTGTGATCCACTCTCCCTCCCCCGCGACCCTTTTCAGCAGTACGGCCACCTCGCCAGTTCCCCTCCCCGCAACCAACATGTAGTTGTGCGTTTGATTTTTCCTTCCTCGGTGAAGTACTTTGCCCTCTGTCTTTATTGAATTACATCTTGTTGATTTCAGATCAAAGCTCTGATTCGTCAAGGTCATTTTGAATTCTAAACCTGAACGCCAAAACTTGCTACCCCTCCACCTTGATGTCATCCACAAGTTGTAGAAGCATTCCCCCCACTCCACTACCCAAGTCGCTGATGAAAATATTGAATAGTGCCAGACCCAGGGCTTACCCCTGAAGGACCCCGCTAAACCCTCTCCCCCAGTTGACAGTGAACTACTCTTATGTGTTTATTTCCTTGCGGTGTAAGGTTGGACGTAAGTGCTTGGGGGAGTGATTTATGTTCCTGTACCCTTTTGGGGTTGCAATGGGGTAAAATGCCCCCTTGCAGAGGCCCCTCTTGGGGGATGTCTCTTTCCCACGATATGCCCCTGCAGCACCCCTTGAGACACCCCGTGAGACCTTACAGACCTGGCTCAGCAAAGCTGAGAATCTCATAGTCTTGCTCATCGGTCTTGGGGCTCTGGCTCGGCATCTCCAACGTGACGCTCGGGTTCGTGCGCCCGACACGGAGCCTCCCCAGAGCTGTCAGGAGGCCCGCGCTGAAGACTGGCTGGGTCACATTGGGTCGCTCCTTCAAGTGCAGCTTGGAGAGAATACTCCGTTTTGCTAGCTCAATGAGGAACGTCTTCTGCACGTCTGGGGCCAGGGCTGCCGTCTCGCAGGCAGGGCATCGACCTGCCCCGGGCTCGGCTACTCCGATGAGTATTAAAAGCAGGAGGGCTTGTCCGGTGGCCATCTCTTTCTGATCCCCGCAGGCAGATTTTCTCAAACAGCACAAGGTCTGGGACCACCACAGCAACGGAGCTGGGTTCCCGTCTGGAAAAGGAGCCCCACAAAGTCAGTGCCGGGAGGGTAAAACTAAAAGCCAATGTGGAGCTTGCACTTCTGTGAGCTGATTTCCCGCTCCTGGATTACCGGGAAGTCTCGTTTCACTGCCTCTGACGCAAATATTGGCTGATCCCAGTGCAGATAAACGCCCCTCTGATCCCGCAAGAACGTTTCTGTAGGACACAGATTTTGGAGGTGTTAAGGTAGACCTGGGGGAGAGGTGTGTTTGGGGTCCTGCTGGATCTGGCTGGGTTTTGTGACTTAGTAGCTAAGATCAATTAAAAAAAAAAAAGGCTGAAAACATGGCTGATTTGGGACCGAACACAGGAGTCGGTGCGTGACTATTACATTTGTATTGGGATAGCGACTACAGGTGTGAGTCAGGTCAGGGCCCCATTGTGTCAGGCGCTGGACAAATTCACACAGCCTGTCCCTGCCCCAAAGAGCTTGCAGTCTGTGTATGCCAAAGAGTAATTAGCAGACAGCTGCTCCCAGCATAGGAGAGCGAGTGGCTGTAGCAGAGACAGAGCTGGAGGAGAGGTATTCCCAAATCTCAGTCCGGGTCTGCTTTACAGACTGTTGCTGGCACGGCGACCTCGGTCGGGGCGGGATGGGGTTGTGATCTGTGGCCGACAGAGCTGTGTTGCCAAAAGCTCCTAGTGTAGACGCAGGTGGCTAGACTGATAAGGGTAGAAGCCACGTCCACACTAGGAGCGCTTTGCCAGGACAGTATGCTGGGATAGATAGACTAGCAAAGCACTCCTAGCGTAGGGCCATATCTACACATCTCTGGCGCTGGAGCTATATTGCTGTCGTGCCCGAGGGGTGGTGGTGGAGGGGTGTAGATGCTTCCTACAACCATGCAGCGGGTTCTTCTGTCATAGGCAGCCTCGACCTGGCTGTCTACACTGGGGGTTAGATTAGCATTGCTACGGCACTCAAGGGTGTAACGCTTTCACCCCCTGAGCGCTGTAGCTGTGTGGTAAACCAGGCCTAGGCCTCAGACTGCTGCCGCTGGGACCAGCCAGGGCAGAGGATTTGAGGCGGATGCCAAAAAAAACCATTTTGATGGTGAAAAAAAAATTAAAAAAAATCAACCAGTTTTACCCAGCTGGCCTGGGGCAGGGAAGGGCCCGTATAGAGCCGGTGGATTTTTTTTCTATCAAAACACACTTCTGACAAAAAACAACTTTTTGACCAAAATTCAAATTTTGCATTTTGGTTAAAAATGCTCTTGGGTTTTTTTGTTGGGGGAAAAAAATGGAAACGGGGGCTGGGGCAGCAGGTGGTGTGGAACAGTGGGGGATGGGGAGCTGGAGCAGTGGGAGGTGGAAGAGTGTGTGGGGTCAAACATTGGGGGGTGCAGAAGGGGGTGTAACAGTGGGGGGGCTGTGGGAATGGGGGGCTGGAGAAGTGGGGCAAAAGTAGTGGGGGTGGGGAGAACTGGCTGGATACAACAGTGAGGGGTTGGATCAGTGAGCGTGGAGGGCACCAGAGGTGGAAAAGTGGGGGGCTAAGAGAGCAGGGGGTGGTGGAACAGTGTGGGACCTGGAGCAGGGTGGGGGAACAGGGGGGGTGCAGCAAGGGGGTGGGGGAGCTGGAGCAGAGGGGGATCTAGGGCGGGGGGGTCTGCTGGAGTGGGGTGGGAGGGGTGGGGTACAGCAGGGGGGGACCTGGAGCGGGTGAGGTGCAGTGGGGGGTTGGGGCGGGGGGGCTGGAGCAGGGTGGGGAGTAGGGGGGCTGGGAGGGCAGGGGAGGTGCAGTGGGGGGCTGGAGCAGGGGGGCTCGGAGGGCGGGGGGGGCTGGAGCAGGGTGGGGAGCAGGGTGGGCTGGGAGAGCAGGGGAGGTGCAGTGGGGGGCTGGAGGAGCAGGGGGGGCTGGAGGAGCAGCGGGGGAGCAGGGGGGCTGGAGGAGCAGGGGAGGCTGGAGCAGGGTGGGGAGTAGGGGGGCTGGGAGGGCGGGGGAGGTGCAGTGGGGGGCTGGAGCAGGTTGGGGAGTAGGGGGGCTGGGAGGGCGGGGGAGGTGCAGTGGGGGGCTGGAGCAGGGTGGGCTGGGAGAGCAGGGGAGGTGCAGTGGGGGGCTGGGGGAGCAGGGGGGGCTGGGACGGCGGGGGGGGTTTGCTGGAGTGGTGTGGGAGGGGGGGTGCAGCAGGGGGGACCTGGAGCGGGTGAGGTGCAGTGGGGGGGGCTGGAGCAGGGGGGGCTGGGACGGCGGGGGAGGTGCAGTGGGGGGCTGGGGGAGCAGGGGGGGCTGGGACGGCGGGGGGGGGCTGGAGCAGTAGTGGGCGGAACCAAAACACGGGTCGGGTCAGGCCTTGGCGGAGGGGGGGGCGCTCGGGGGCGGAGCCTCCCCCGCGCATGGGCACTGCGAGCGCTCGGCGAGCTGGGGAACTGCCCCCGCCCCCTTTAAGGTAGCGCGGGGCCGGCGGGCTCCGCCCCTCCAGGCCGGCAGGGGCCGCTGCGGGGCCCGGCGGGGCGCGTCTCCCTGTTGCCCCTGGCAACGCGGCCGGGGTAGGCGGGCTGGGCCCCGGGGCGCGGCGCGGCGCGTTGACGCGGGGCCGCACGTAGCGGTGACGCAGCGCGCACGCCGGCTGGGGGAGGGGCCAGCAGCTTCTTTCCTTTTTTTTTTCTTTCTTTTTTTTTCTTTTCCTCCTTTTCGGTTTTTTTCCTTCTTTTCTTTTCTCCGCCCGCCCCCGGCCCCCCCCGCTCCGACCCCCCCAGCCCGGCCCCCCCGCCAGCCCCCCCTCCCCGCTCCCACCCCCCTTCGCTCCAGAGGAGGGGCCCGGCCCCGCTCGGCTGAACCCCCCTCCCCGGGGGCGGCAGCGGAGACCAGAGAGGGAGGGGGGGCAGACCCCCAGGGTAAGTACAACTCCCCGCCCCCACCTTCTGCCCCCGGGGGGGTCTCCTGGGTGGGGGGTCATGACCCCTCCCCTCAGGGGCTGGGAGGGGGCTAGACCCTCCCCCAGGGTTGCGGGGGGGGGGGGGTTTAGCAGCCCCCTCAGTTTGGTGCTTGGAAGGGAGGCGAGGGGCTTCCCCCCCCCATTTGGAGTTGAGAAGTTTGTACCCAGAGGGGGGTGGGGGGAGGTGTCAGGAATTACCCCAGCCCCCTTCCCTGGCTTGGGATGGATGGCAACGGCGCCCTCCCCCCTTCCAGCCCCCCCCCCCCCCCCAGCTCAGGGTGGGACCTGGGGGAGCCCCAGCCCTGGGACCAGGGGCAGGTGAGACTGCAGGTGCGTGCGCAAAGGCCCTGCTGCTTTGCATTTCTCTGCCTAGGGGGGTTGGGGGCCCAGAGCGGCCCCCAGGTTCTCTGCTGAGATTCTTGTGCGGGAGCGAAGGGCGAAATTGGGGAGGGGGGGTTCTCATCTGCCAGCTTCCTGAGGGTCCCCCTTTGCTTTGAACGTCCCAGGCGAGTGCCGGACGGTTGGGTCTCTTGCTTCTCTGGCCACCTGCAACTTCTGCAGGAGCCAGGAACCAGCAAGAGGCTTGAAAAGCTTCCTGTGGTGTCAGCATGTCGGGGAGCTTGTAACTGGCCACCTGCATACGCCAGTGGTATTCTGTGACCAGTGTCTCTGGGAGTCAGAGGTAAAGGGACGTGTCCGGATGGGATCTGAGGGCATTTGAAAGGCCCAAAGTTTGTGATAACACGTGGGTGGGGGTGGGGGTGTCTGTGGCCTCTTTCATCTCAAAGAGAGAGATTAAAGATTGTGACGTGTTATGAGATAGATCTATTGATGAAGAGCGCTCTGTAAGAGAGAGAAATTACTGTTGTTTATTGTTACTCACAAACTACCTGCACGCAGCACTTACGAAAGGCAACTAGCAGCCACCTCTGGACTGGAGGGCAGCAGCTGGGGATATGGGGAGAGGAATTCTGGCCTGGAAACGGGAGCAAACACCCTGCTCTTTTGAAAAGCATGATGGGACCTTTAATATCCTTACAGAACAGGGCCTTTGCTTTTAAGAGCTCCTCTGAAAAATACAAACACAGTGAACTTCCTGGGACTTGGCTTGTTTGCCATAAGGCTGGAGAGCAGGCCGGGCCAGTGGTCTATATTATATAGTTCACTGTCCTCTGTCTGACCATCTGTCGATGCTTCAGGGAAAGTTGCAAGAAGCCCCTTAATTATGGAATAAGGTGCTCAAAAGGGATGTTTCATCCAAACCACTGTCAGTCAGCCATTGTCTTATGCCCTGTGTCACGTTTTTATCCCTTACAGTATTTGTTTAATATCATGTTTAATGTAACTTGCTATTTTCACTATCATAGCCCGTCCTCTGAATCCTGCTGTGAAGATCTCTTTTGGCAGTGAGTTTTGCAGGTGGTGTATAAACATTTTCATTTGATCAGTTTCATTGGCTGTGTCCCTGTGATCTCATGTTAGGAGAGGGTAGATAGGAGCCCCTGTATCATGAGTTATTTTATGAACCTCTATCACACCCTCTTCTGTCCTGTCACCTCTTGAACAGTCCCCATCTTCTGTGGAAGTCTTCCCAGGCATCTGGTTGTTTTTGATGCCTCTCTCTGAACTGCTCCCATGCCTATTTTGAGATAGGGTCACCAAAACTGAGCCTGGAGATCTGAGGCCCACACCCGCTGAGCCACTCTCTATGGTTTTATGTGATCTCAGCCATCTCCAACCTACAAATTTCTTGTAGAAGGCCAGTTGCCCTGGGCTGTCCAAAGAGTGCCCATGCTCAATTTGCGGTGAGTGTCATGCTGGCTGCTGGAATGGTGGGCCAGGCTCTAGTCATACCATGGCTGGACTATTGCCACAGGATTGCAGTCTCTTCACGACACGGGGTAGATTTGATTTATGCCTCCTCCCCTTTCCTTTATTTCTCCTGTATTGTACCTTAATGCAGGCAGCTAGCCTAGCGGCTCCTGAGCTGAGGATACAACATAAACTTGTACATAAAGCCCTTAGCAGCTTCTCTTCTATCTGAGTGGTGTCCGGGCCTGCATTTTGTGCTCTGTGTCTGACCTGTAGCTTTATTACACCTTCTGTGCCCTGGGGTAGCTCCAGTCATGAGGCCTCCTCTCCTCTAGTTCTGTGTCAGGAGACGCCTGTCTTACCATATGCATACCTGTGGTTCGCCTAGCTGCAGCCAGAACACCTTGTGCTGGGATCGAGAACACCTCGCGCTGGCATCCCCTCGTGGTTTGCAAGTGAAATAGGGCTTGGCCAGTGCCTGGGAGAACCCGCAGAGGCATGATTGTTAGATGTACTTTTCCCTCCAAATTGGTCCTGGACCAGTGCCCCTGCCTGGTGCTGGGGAGCTGCTGAAGGGACTATGAAACTAAAACCCCCGTTAAGATTTTCAGAAGTGACTAATATTTTTGGCTGTCTGGCTTGAGACAGGCACTTCAAAGGGGCCTGACTTCCAGGGAGTGGGTGCTTAGGACTTTCCGATAATCAGCTCCCTTTGAGGCGTTTCAAGTTGGGCTCCCAGAAATTAAGGCCATAATCATTGTTACTTCTGAAAAGCTTGGCCACGGCCATTTGTGGCCTTCAGAACTCCCGTGGTTGGCATGGCACCCCCCCTGCCCCCCGAATATGGGGTATTCAACTCTGCGTCTTGACCAGATTCCAGCACAGGTAATTAGACTTGATTCTCGTTCACTTCCTGGCCTAAACTGCCTTGTACCATTGCTGTGCGCTGTTAAATGGGTGCTGTGTTTGGTCCCCGAGGTGGCTGCATTTCAGTGGGGGGGTGAAGTGATCCCTTTGTTATACCAGCATGCAAACCACCTGTCTGATCTCAAGGCCTTCTGTAGCGCGCTCCCACTTCTGTTGGTATTTATGCTTAGCTTAGTGTTTGATCTAAGGGCTGGACTATACTGAAAACTGGCATTGGCAGAGCTCAGTGTCTCAGGAGTGTGAAAAATCCACGTGCCTGAGAGACGTAGCTACGCCGACCTAACCTCTGGTGTCACTGGCGTAGCTACTGCCCCTCGGGAAGGTGGATTAACTACAGTGACGGGAGAACCCCTCCCATCGCTGTAGTGTAGGGTGACAAGATGTCCCGATTTTATTGGGACAGTCCTGATTTTTGGATCTTTTTCTTATATAGGCTCCTATTACCCCCCACCCCCTGTCCTGATTTTTCACACTTGCTGTCTGGTCACCCTACTGTAGTGAGTGTCTACACCAGTGGTTCTCAACCTATTTACCATTGTGGACCGCATATGAAGCTCTCCGTGTTATGTGGGCCGCATCCACATAACATATATACTACCTGTATGGCCCTGAGGAGGTCACGTGAGCCGCAACTGTGTGCTGATTGGGTGGCGGGTTGAGAACCACGGGTCTACACGGAAGCGCTATGGCTGTAGTGTTTTAAGTGGAGACATAGCCTCAGTATATGAAAGGAGCTTTGTAATTGTAAATTTCTCATTAACTTAAATGTTAAATGCCTGAACTCAGAGCATACTTTTAGCTGGCTGCTCCCTAACTTCTCGGGGTGGGGTGGGAAAAATGCCACCATTTCCAAGGAAGTTGCATGGGGATGGGATCCCCCCAGCGCCCTTTGTGTCGCTGTCAGCTCTTTGAGGCTATATCTAGTCTAGTGTAGCAGCTTGCAGTCCCAGCCTCTCCCCCTCATCCTACTGTTCCCGGACTGCTTGGTGCGGTCTCTTTCTTGCTTCATCTTTCCCTGCCTGCTTCCCACGGAGGGGTCCAAGGTCATGACCTCCTTGGGAGGCAGGGTGACTCAACTGCACTTTGTGTTACTCTTTTGTGGTGGGGGCAGGAGCAGTGTCTTCCACTGTGGGCTCTGCCACAGACCTGGGTTCTTTCCTCCTCCGCGTGGCTGGTCACAACTCTTCACACGAGCTTGCTGGGAAGCAGGAGCAACGGAAGGCGCATGGCCCTGCGAGTTATCTCGTTCCTCCAAAGGAAGCTTCCATCATTCTTAAGACATCGGATCCCCAGGGCTTAACCAAGTGGTTTGGTATTGGAGGACAGGGGAGTTCTTTGGAAGAGCAGGATCTTTCCTTGGGATCCAAGGAGCAGCCACCAACGGGGACATATTTCCCTGCAGACTGACTCTGGCGTTCCTAGAAGGGGAGCAGCACCTGGGAAACAAGGGGGAGAATTGAATAAAGGCTGCAGAGCAAAACCTTTAGTAACCACCCCCAGGTTGCTCCCATGTTTGTGAGAATGTGACTTTTTCCTGCCTGCGAAGGTCCCGTACGGGACCGATGCACACGGGAATTCTTCTCTTCCGTCACTCTGGGGAGCAGCGTTGGTGTGTTTCAGTCCCCAGCCCATTTGCCAGAAATGAAACGGACGAGCACACGTGTGTGTCTGCAAATCAAAACACAGCTGGCCGAGCTACTTTTAGGCCTCCCAGCCTTCATGCTCCTTTAACCGTTCTCCGTGTAAAGAAATTCCACCAGTGGCTGGCCTTGGTTCAATCCTCCTTGTCTCTGACGCCAGCTGAAGTGGTCTTGTTGCACCTGTTGCCTTCACGGCTGGGAATTCAGCCTACATTTTCAGTCTCCCTTTGAACACTCAGGCCTGCTTTCTCGAACCATTTAGAATAGTTAAGATCCCTCACTGCTTTATTCACTCCCCCCAGATCCATTCTGTTTTTTCTGCCTAAGTTCTATCAAGTATGAATGGCATAACTTCCCTGCCTCTCCTCTTAAATTCATGTTGGCAATCCTTAATTAAGTCATAGCTGTGAATGTCCCCAGTACTTTCCTTCAGAGCAAAGGTAGCAATTTGGTAGTTTGCAGCCTATTTGCCTAAATCCTTTGTTAAATACAGATGTTCTTTCAGTGTCTCAGCACTCTGTCTGTGCCTCCTGTATTTTCAAAGAGCTGTGAAATGTATTTGCTGAAGATTTCCCGGCCTCCTTTGGAATGCAAGGGTGGATTCCATCTGGATCTAAAGCCCTGGCAGCTTTCAAATGTTCTCTCTCTTTTTTAATGGAAGAGAATTTAGATGCTGATGAAAGGTGCTAGGTTGATAGCTCTGGAGACTGATTTACTCTGGCTACTGAACTGGCATAGCCTAGGTGTATTTGAGTAGCAGCGTCACCCACCAGTAAACCATGACTCCAGATTTAGGGGGCCTGTAGGAGTTAGGGGGGGGGTCATTCTCCTGGCCAGTTCAGCCACTGGCTTATCTGAGACTGCTAGTTGTGATGGTAGATTTCTGTGGTGGGGGCGCCTGTCCCTCTAGGGTTGCATTGAAATCCTCCAGCTCCTTCCAGGCAGGCCACCAAATGGACATTAGAAAAGAAAACATGCCACACCTTGGATTTGGTTCCCTAGCCGTGAAAAGGGCTGAATCCCATTCCCGGGCTGCTTCCGCTCCCCAGCCAAGACCTGGGGCTGGGTTGGAACAGGTGCCCTAGAGGTGAGTAGCGTATGGAGCTTATCCCTATCCGCCGTCTGTCCCCTCCCCTCATCATCAGATGTTGCTACTGCTGTTGTATTCGTCCGTTCCATGTGCTGCATGAACACTGAGTCAAAATGCGGAGCTATTTAGTTCAGTAAACTGCTGTCCTCCCAGCTGGGGTCTTAGTAAGTTTTATTCACTAATACAGGGGTGGCCAACATCTGGCTCCGGAGCCACATGCGGCTCTTCAGAAGTTAATATGTGGCTCCTTGTATAGGCACCGACTCTGGGGCTGGAGCTACAGGCACCAACTTTCCAATGTGCCGGGAGGTGCTCACTGCTCAACCCCTGGCCCTGCCACAGGCCCTGCCCCCACTCCACCCCTCCCCTGAGCCTGCGGTGCCCTTGCTCCATCCCCCTCCGCCCCCTGAGCCTCCTGCAAGCCACGAAAAGGTGGGGGAGGGAGAGGGAGGTGCTGATCGGCGGGCTGCCGATGGGTGGAAGGTGCTGGGAGCCGGGGGAAACTGACGGGGGGCTGCTGACATATTCCTGTGGCTCTTTGGCAATGCACATTGGTAAATTCTGGCTCCTTCTCAGGTAGCCACCCCTGCACTAATATCTCGTTGAGGTCTGAAGTTTGGAATGAATGGCTGGAATCCTGTGGCACCCAGCCTATCCCCTTGTCCCCCAGCGTAGCTGTGTTATTCCAGGGGAATATCCACTCCCATTTTCCTCTTCTCGATTGATCACCTGGCTGATTATCAGATGCACAGTGTGCTTGCTGGCTGAGGTTTCCGTCGTTCCAGGGAGACATTCTTGACTCTTGCCCGGTGAGCAAAGATGGACGTGATTAAAGATACAAGCCCAGCTCTGCCATCCCACTCTTGGGGCCCTGTAGTGGAATGAGGCAGCAGAGAAACCAGTTCAGGACCAGAAAGCTCAATATATTTTTTTAATCCCGATAATAAGATAAAATTGGGTCAATCTACCAGCATTTACTCGGGAGGCTCTCCCCTATTATGAATGATTTATTTGTACTGTGGTAACATCCAGGAGCTCCGTTGTGCGTGACACCCCGACACCGCCACGCTCTTCCAAGCTCCCCCAGGGGAGTTGCCGCTCACAGCAGGTTGTGCAGATGTTCAAAATCTGAGCGTGCAGCTCTCCGATCTCGGCTGGGCTCCTGGCTGGGCTGGAGTGTCCCCGTCGGGTTGCTATGTTCCTGGTGCATGGCTCCTTCTTGAGGGTGGAAGAAAAATAAGTGGTGGATGCACCAAACTGAGGGCTGGTCTACACTGGGTGGGGGATCGATCCAAGATACGCAACGACTTCAGCTACGCAAAGAGCGTAGCTGAAGTCGAAGTATCTTGGATCGAATTACCTGGGGTCCACACGGCGCGGGATCGACGGCCGCGGCTCCCCCGTCGACTGTGCTACCGCCGCTCGCGCTGGTGGAGTTCCGGAGTTGATGGTGAGCGCGTTCGGGGATCGATATATCGCGTCTTAACGAGACGCGATATAGCGATCCCGGATAAATCGAAGACGTACCCTGAGATGCTGCTCGCAGCAAATGGTGTAGCTGAGGGGGTCTCCCTTGTCTTGCTTACATGAGGAATGGAAGAGTTACCTGTGTTGGCAATGAAATGGTCTTCACTGGGCATCTTGAGTCCATCCCTCACTGAGCTGAATGAGGCCCTTCCTGCCTCACCAACGTTTTCGTCCAGGGTCTCTGCTGTCTTCTCTCTGCTTCAGCGTCTCTGGATTGGTTGGCTCACATATTTGACTTTTCCTTTGCTGCCAGGTCAGCAGAGATGCAGGCCTTTGTCTGCACACGCATTTGTCCCAGTTTAGCTAGAGGTGTGATGTTGCACCCGATTTGCCGTGTGTGGTCTCCATTGACTTAAACCTGTCTCACTTTACCTTAAGAGATGTGAGCTGACCCTGTGTAAAGGGGGACGTCTACACAGCAGTTAAACAGCTGCAGCTGGCCTGGGTCAGCTGTTCTGGCCTCAGACTGCGGGGCTGTAATATTGCCGGGTCGACATTCAGGCTCAGGTGGGGGTCCCAGAGCTTGGGCTCCAGCCCAGGCCTGAATGTCTACACAGCAATTTTTATCCCTGCAGCCCAAGTGCTGCGAGCCCGAATCAGCCGACCCAGGCCAGCTGCAGCTGTGTGGTGGGTCTTTATTCCAGTGTAGATGTACCCAGGGTGGCTTGTCCCTTTAAGGGCCAGGAGGCCTGGGGCTAGCCAGCTCTGTTCAATCCGCCCACTTGTGCTATAAGTAACTGCATCTTAGCCAGAGGGGGCGGAACAGAGTGGGGCTGGGGCTCTGCCTGAAACACCTGGGCCCCACAAAAGGACTGAGAAGATTGTTGCAGGAGTAGCTCCAGGAAGCAAGCTGTGCTTCTGTGGAAGGCCCTGTAGTGGGGTCTGGGAGAGGGGCTGAGACGGTGAAGGAGCCTGGGAAGTCAGGGCTCTATCCCAGAGTCAGAGAGAGATTGAAAGGCAGCCCAGAAGGTGCTGGAGGGGGGCAGGCTGGAGAGGAGCCCAAGCATGACAGAACCACCCTTTTTGTGTGAACTTTTATTTGGACTTTTGTTACCCTGTAAGGCGTCCAGACTTGACGTAACTTAGCCAAAGGGCTAAGTCCTGGACAGAGACAGGACATCGCAGGGTCAGAGGTGCGATCTCCAGGGGAAGCTAGAGGGGAAGACCTCTGCAATGCCACACCCTGACGCCATGGGGTGCTGAGGCGATTGGTGGCACGCTAGGTTTAAGCCGGTGCAGTGCCAATACATTGCACTGGTTTAGTTAAAAGGGGTGTGGTCCCATCCCTTTAGTTAAACTGGTGCAGCTTTGCATGTCTTGCTCTGTTTTACTGGAGAAGAGGGTGTCGGCGTAGGTAGTGTAAATAAAGCAAGTTACACTGAGGATGTACCTGGACCTGGCATGACCGATTTCTCCTCCTTGGGCAGCCAGCCTGCAAGGCTCTGGAATTCTGCTGCTGGCCAGCAGGGGTGGGGTGGGGGGGTGCCTGAAGAAGGAGCAACAGTATTGCTTCAAATTCAGTATAAATTAAACAAATGTCTGTTGTTGGAGGCCCTCCAAATCGAGCCACCATGAGTTGGCTGATGTTCTCAAGGCTTCCCCCCACCCCCCAACCATGGCTAAAGAGGGATGTGTCCTGCCCTTGGGCGGAGGGGAGGCTGAGTGCTGGAAGCCCGGGGGGTTGGGGGGTCGCAGAGTGAACCCACCCCACACTCTCCCTACAGTGATGGCTGCGTTGGAACTTGTGGCTCCTGTCCTGTGGGGCTGGCTGGGCTCTGTTCTCCGCGGGCCCCTGGCACACAGGGTCACAGTGCCACTCAGGTTTGGCCCATCTCCCCAATGGGGGGTGGGGGTGGCCAGGCCAACTGTGAACGAGTGACCCTGTGTGTAAGGTGGCAATGCCACTTACTCATATTCAGGGGGGCTGCCCCCCTGTGAAGAGGGGCTGGGCCAAACCTGAGCAGTGCTGTGACCCTGGGGCGCCGGTGAGCAGATTGCAGCACTGGGAACAGGGAGCCCAGCCCAGCCAGCCCCGTGCAACAGGAGCGACTTCAGCTGGGATAGGGGGTTTGGGAATCATGGTGGGACAGTCCCGTGAGACCTGGGACTGTTGAGAGGTACGCCAAGGTGTTGCAGCAGCCGTGTCTTGAGGAGGGATTGGAAGGAGCAGAGGGCAGCAGACCTATGGGTCAGTTCAGGGAGTAAAGGCAAAGCGCAAGAGAGTGTGGAGAGGTTTGTGGGAGAAGCAGACCAAGTTGGTTGGGGCTGGCCCTGCTGGCAAAGCAGAGGGATGGTGGCTCAGAGACCGTCTGTCTCTGTCTTTAGCCCCCACTGACTGTCACGTTCCCTACCGCCTCTGGCTTCTCTCCATGATATCCAAATCCCCTCGTCTGCATGCAGATGCTTTTAGTTCCCCTTATAATAGCGATGCCATTTGTGCTGCTATATTTAAGGTTGTGTCATCACTTCCATTATAAGACCCTCTTTTCAGGGGGAGGTTCATAATTCAACCATTAACAGAAATCTGGCTGTGCAGTTGTATTCAGCCTGGGAGCGTACGTTCAGCTCTGAAGTTTGTTTTTATATTATTTTACAAGTGTGATCCTGGCCACTGATGGCAGCTTTGCCATTATCTTCAGTAGAGTCAGGCTTTCATCTAGCAGCTTCTAAAATTCTGTTCCCTTTTTCTAATATTTTTGGCTCTCTTAATATGATGGACCAGAGGCTCACAGGTCAAGGGCTTGTGTGTGCGCCTGCAGTATTTAATGACCGAATTCTCATTATTTAATCACAAACTTTGAATAGTTCAATATGCATTTTAAGAAACTCTATTTTTCTTCATCAGAATTCCTTTTTTTGGCTTCCTCCTCTTTGCTCATTCTTACACCTCCTCTGGGCATGTCTACACATGAAAGTTGCACAAGTTTTAACATGATTTTACACCTGTTCAGTTAAACTAATGCAAAGGACACTGGACATTCATTTACTTTAAGACAGGCTTATTGCTGTTTAGCTTAAGTCCGTTAGGAAGGGGGCTTAAGATAAACTGGAATAAGGGATTTTGCCACCAGTTTAACTAAGGGCTTGTTAACATGAGATAATTGCACTGGTTTAGTGTATGTTGGTGTAGTTAATCTGGTGCAGAAGGCTGTGTGAATGTTCCTAATTCAGTGTAAGAGCGACTTATTTGGCTTAGTTAAACCTGTTCCTAATTGATCAAGACTCTGTCTTCACTGTAAAAAAAAACACATGTTTTTACATTGAGATTGCTAACTTGCTGTAAAATCCCAGTGGAGCCAAGACAGTTTTTACCTTGATGTAGCTAGTTAAGGTCGATGTAAAACATACCTGTTTTGTTCCAGTGAAGACCTTGACAAAAACGAAACTGAAATAAGCCACTCATACTGAAATCAGTGTCCACACAGCCTCTTGCGATGGGTAAGTTCAAACCACGTAGACCAGACTTCTGTCTCTTTCTCCCTTTCTCTACTCACAGTTTCTGTACTGATTTAGCTATATTGGTACAAAAATGTTATAAACCAGCCCTTCTGTTCTCTGCTCTGCCTTTCTCTCTGTCTCCCAACTCCCCCTTGTGGTTCCCCGCCCCCCACCATTACCACTCTCGCTGTATTCTGTTTCCTCTAACAGCAAAGTAAAATGTGATAAGATTATGTTCTCCAAACAAGCAGCTTCTGAGTTTGTGCTCCTTGTCAATTTTCATTGCAATCCCTAATGCAGGGGGGACTAACAGAAATTAAACTGGCTGAAGCATTGGGTTTCAGAGATCAAGATTTCTTGTAAGTTTCAATTTGCGAATGGCGAGCCACAGCAACATAACGTTTTAAATGTTACCTGGCACTTTTAACATTGTGCAAGAGTTTCCATGGAACTGTAATTGAGCGGTTACTGAAAAAGAGGTTATGCATTAAAAATGGTGTCTCAGAAGAGTTTCTAAAACGACCTGTCGTTCTTTTGAATACCTCCTTCAGTGCGACTGGCTGTGGTCTGTCTTTCGTGGTATTTCCCAGCAGGAAGTCCAATCGGGTGATGCAGTTTTAGAGGCAGGAGATGCAGTTTGGCATTTGAAGGCAGGAGCCTTTTTGGGGTTTACAGCGAGAGGACGAGAGGAGAATTTGTTTGGCTTCTGTTACAAAAGGGAAACTGAGGCCAGGAAAAACTAAATGAGCCGCCCGTGTTCATACAGGAATTTGCAGCAGAGTCATGATCTGACTCCAGATCCCATGAGTTTCAGTCCAGTGCTGTAACCACACGACAGTGCGATCAGATTGCTGAGACAGGGGTTCCCGCTCGATAATTATTCTTACTTCTGTTTGGCACATACTGGTTGTTTCTAGTGATCTGTAGTTAGATGCAGTGACTAGAATTTCTCTTACAAGACTCTGGATTGCTCCATTCACGCCATACCTGAAGTGTCGCCTATTGAGTATCAGCGATGTGAAATTTCATCTCCTTCGAGCGTCCTCCTTTCTGTCTGATACACCTCCCAGCTTCAAGCACATGGGACTTGTTCACCTGGACTAGAAGCACAGGAAAGCTCTTACTGCAAAGTTTCAGACGATATGTTTCTGTTCTTGCATTAGCGTAAAATTGTGCACTCTGCAATGTTTGAAAGCTTGCTAGAAAACTTTTACATTTGTAGCCTAAAGAGACCGAGAAAGAAGGGTTCTTAGGGAGGCAATCTGTAGGCAAAACCACTGGGGAGGATGTGGGGAGTGTGTTCCCCCCCTTTCAACTTTTATACTCTCCTGATGCCATCATCTCTTTGGCGCAGGCACTCCCGTTCCACCTTTCCCCCTCCATCACTTTCTTTAAGGGGTATCAAGTTGTGTTCCCAGAATAACTAGTCTCTTCTGTAAATCTTGGCCTAGTGTTTGATGTTTTGAGAAGCAGTCTGGACACGTTTGCTGAGAACAGCCATGGCTCAGCGGTAACGGATAACTCCGCTGATCCTGAATGTGGTCGCTCAGTCGGGGAAGTTGTTTTCATTAGATTTTGGGGCTGTATTCAATATTTTATATTAGTCCAAAAGAAGAGTGGAAAATATTAATGAACACCGTATAGCTTAATGTTGTAATTTTTACCTGTTTATTATAGAATATGCTAAGTGCACCCATCAGTGAAAGGGCAGCTCCGGGATTTCTATTTATTTTAAATCCATTTCTGTCATTCTGCTGATTCACTTGGTGCAGTATCCCGGTCAAAACTGGGAAGAGTAGAGAATTGTTCATTCTACATTTTTTTTTTTTGAATGACCATAGCTGTTGATAAAAGACTTGATCCATGTTAGAGTTCCATAGCTAGGCAGATCATTGTTTCCTGGGGGAGCTAAAATCTTGAGCTAGAAATGATTCTACCAAAGAAAGGTTTATTTTTGTTCTCTGGGGGCCGAAGCTTTAATCCGCATGGGTCTGATCCGGTGCCTGTTGAAATCAAGAGACAGCTCCCCAGTGGCCGCAGGGTCAGACCCTATAACCTGGCTTCAGAGCCCAAAGCTAATCAAAAGACAGAAGACGTTCCGATTTCTCTGCTTGCTTGCACAGTCCCAGAAGTGGATTTTCATCTTGGCTGGAAGTACGCTCTGTCAATGCCAGCAGTGTTTAACCTTTGTGTCGGCCCAAGCCTTTTTAAAAATAAAAATGTAAGAAGTTCATCCGTGACGTACTGCGGCAGCTCGGTGTGGTGTGCTGAAGGTTTGCGTTATATTGGGAATGAAATGGGAGCACCAGGCCTCTGATGTGGTGGCATTAAGGTCTGTAGAGAGAGAAGGGACCTTGGAGCACACTTTCCACCTGTCGTGAAGTGGTTTAAGCTTCGCTGTTTAAGCGTAATTCATGAAGAGTCAAGTAGTTACTTCTGTCTTAAAGCGCTTTCCAATCTGCAGAATGCTAGTTTCTAATCCTAGAAAGGCAGGGCTGGAAGGGCCCTCGAGAGGTCGTCTACTCCAGTCCCTGCCCTGAGGCAGGACCACACATGCCTAGACCACCCCCAGCAGGTGTTTACCAAACCCGTTCTGAAACATCTCCTCTAGATTCTTTCCTCTGCGGATCTCAAAGCTCTTAAGAACAATGAATCTCCTAGTAGGCCTGTGAGGTAGGGAAGCAGGAACCTTCTATCACAGACCGAGAGTCTGAAGCCCCTAGAGGGGAAGGGACTTGGCCAAAGTGCCAAGGAACAGAGCTGGGAAAAGAACCCAAGAGTCCTGACTCTCAATGTCCTGCTCTGACAGTTCGACTCAGTATTAGGACCTCTTATTTCTGGTGTCCACATTGACTTAGATAAGCCTGGCATGTCCAGTATGTTTTTAGAGGGCAAGTGCTGTTTACTGTATAAACTTCGACAAACAAGCAGTAAGCAAAAAGGAGGAGAGCAGCTTTGAAAAGACGCTAACTACTTAAATTTTATACCCTAGATGATTTATTGTGACCCCTTCGCTGGCAGGTGCTATAGGGCCTCCGTACTTTGTGCTTTGCTATACTTTGGACTTTGCCGTACGTTGCCGGCATTAGAGCACACTGCAGGAAGGGGCACCGTGTAAGTGCCTGCCGTTATTGTTTGGAGTTGCCAGACACTGCGGTCTTCACGTTTCCCATCAGTGTTTCTTGCTCTGATGAGGAGGGAAGGAGGAGGGAGTTACTCGAGTTTGGCCCTTGGACGCTTTCTGCTTTAAAATAAGATACAACCATATCACAAAAGAGTTGGCGCTGTGGCAGCAAACTGGCAGACTCTGAAGTGCCAGTGCTTGTTTCCAGCAAGCAACGTGGGGTGGTGACTATTGGCTGCCTTTCTGGCGCCTGGCTGCGAGATGCTGATGAACTGCAGAGCCTTTTGGGAGGTATGTCTGTAACCTCTTATTACGTGTGTGTTGTATGGCGCTTAGGAGCCCTAAGTCACAGGCCAGGATCCCTTTGCGCTAGGCGCTGTACAAACACAGAACAAAACGAGGGTCCCTGCCTCAAAGAGCTTACAGTTGAAGTAGAGATTTTGCTGGGCCCTTTTCAGAGTGTCTGACAGCCTTATGTTTCAGCAGTGGGTTATTAGAGCGAGCTTTCCCTTTAATAGCCGGAGTCTAATGAAGAGCCAAGCAGCCCCCCTGGACGTGACTTGGAAGAGCCCTACTTGCATTTCCCGCTCCGTGCGGTAGCCCTCTTGTGAATTGGGTCCGGTTACCAGTCAGGTGAGAGGAGCAACGACCTCTGTGTGTGTCTTCACTTTCGTACTGAAAGGCCATCTGTTTTGGGTGTCCGTATATTGCATGTGATGAAAGGTAAGAGAACTGTTTTTGCATATAACTTTGGTGTAGCAAGAGTTCCGTGGGAGTCAGGCAGGTTAACCCAGTTGTAATGACTGGACCAGTTGATTCTTTCATTGAGAGACCTGCCACATGACTTCCCAGTATATGGCCAGTGTCCATAAGGAACCCAAATAAACGTGATTATCGGCGTACCTTTACTTTGTGTGACATGTGAAAACACTGGCAGAAGGGCTGCTGATACAGTCTCGCGCCATAATTTAACACCACGTTATTAAAATGTCCTGAACGCTGCCGTTTTCCCTACACGCTTTGGCAGGCAAGCATTTTTTTCAAAGATTTGGCCATTGTAGGCTCTTGAAGTGAGTATCCTAATTAAGATCATTAGCATCTGTATCAATTGATAATCTAGCGTATATCTTGATTATTTTTCTCGTTCTGGATGACTGCTTTATGTTGCCAGGCAGCTAATTTCCGAGTGATTTTAAAGGTGCAGATATTAAAATGAATTGCATGCCTTCCAACTCTTTCCATTACCTTGCTAAATTTAGACTAACTAGTGCTGCTGCAGAATTGAGACCTCTGGGGATTTTAATAAGAGTCAAGGCAGATAACAGCCAGACTCCTGGAGCAGCAGAGAAGAAAAGTAGCCTCAAATTAGCTTTTTGCATCTGTCATCACAGTTACTTTATTAAACCCAGGTCCTACGGAAAGTCAGAGCAACACGCGTGCTCATTCACAAAGCTGATAATGCAAACCTCATGATAGCTGTGGCTTGGGGACAGATTGGATTAATGATCCAGCCTGACTTCCCTCTCCTAAATCATGTCCTGTCAAAATTCCTCAGCATCCCAGGCTTTCTGTCCGCTCGCCCCCAAGTTGCCGAGCTCAGAGCGTCTCCTTGCTCTGCTTTCGGATCTCTGGGGGATGCTGACTGGCTGCTCAGCGGATGAGTTTTGCACTTGGCAGCTTGTTTGATTAGAGCAGTTGAGTTTTCCGTCCTTGCAGTGTCTTGCTGCTGTCTGCTGCGTGTCTTTAAGCCAAAGTGGTGTTCGGTACAGTTAGAGAGGGGAACAGGAGCCTGAACACCTGGCTTCTAGTCTTGCCTCTGTCAATGATTGGTAGGGTAACTTTGGGCAAGTCACTTCACCTGTCTCTTCAGTTATGCAATCTGTGCTATGGGTGTAATAAAATGTTCCTCCTTCACAAGGGAGTTTGGAGGCTTAATGTTTGTACAGGAGCTTTGAGATCCTACTGTGAAAGGTGCTATAAAAATGCTATGTAGCTTGTTATTTAAGCTACTTTGCCTGTATTAAACTGAACTAAAATTTAATTTTAAAGGCTAAAACTTTCAACAGGGACTTAGGACCAGATTTACAAGGTATTTAGGGGTCTAAAGGTGTCGCTAGGCACTTAGTGGGAGTTTCAGAAATGCCTGGGCACCTAACTCCTCCTGAAATCAGTGGGATTTGGGTGCTTGGACAATCCTACTAGGTGCCGATCTGCATCTTTAGGCGCTTGGAGCCACAGTTATTAGGGTGTTTAAGTCCCTTGTGAAAATGGGACTTGGCATTTTTGAAAACTTTAGCCAAAATGGCCCAATTTTTATTTTAAATCCTGAAAAAAAATGTGGTTTCTGTTAGTGGGTTATGGCTCCAGATCTATACCTGGCACTTTACAAATTGAAGGTTGAAAGATCCCCGACTCTGAGGGCTGGTCTACACTGGGGGGGATCGATCTAAGATATGCAACTTCAGCTATGAGAATAGTGTAGCTGAAGTCGATGTATCTTAGATCGACTTACCTCCCATCCTCACTGCACAGGATTGATGGCCGCGGCTCCCCCGTCGATTCCGCTTCCGCCTCTCACCCTGGTGGAGTTCCAGACTCGACGGGGAGCATGTTCGGGGATCGATTTATCACGTCTAGATGAGATGCGATAAATTGATCCCCGATAGATCGATTGCTACCCGCCGATCCGGCGGGTAGTGAAGACATACCCCGAGGAATTGGCTGCAGTTATCCCTGGAAACAAAATAATGGCCAAAACCTGTGTTCAACTGGAGAAAATAGATCGAGAGTGAACTTGCCAGTGGCATGTGAAAGCAGCAGTGAGAGATAAAAAGGCATCTTTTAAAAAGTGGAAGTCAAATCCTACTGAGGTAAATAGAAAGGAGCATAAACACTGCCAAATTAAGTGTAAAAATGTAATAAGAAAAGCCGAAAAGGAGTTTGAAGTTTTTTAAAGTACCCATCAGAAGCAGGAAGCCTGCTAAACAACCAGTGGGCCCCCTGGACGATCGAGATACAAAAGGAGCGCTTAAAGATGATAAAGTCATTGCAGAGAAACTAAATGGATTCTTTGCTTCAGTCTTCACGGCTGAGGATGTTAGGGAGATTCCCAAACCTGAGCCGTCCTTTGTAAGTCACAAATCTGAGGAATTGTCACAGATTGAAGTGTCACTAAAGGAGGTTTGGGAATTAATTGATGAACTTAACAGTAACAAATCACTGGGACCAGATAATATTCACCCAAGAGCTCTGAAAGAACTCAAATGTGAATTGTGGAACTATTAACTATGGTTTGTAACCTGTCCTTTAAATCGGCTTCTGTACCCAATGACTGGAAGGTAGCTAATGTAACACCAATATTTAAAAAGGGCTCGAGGTGATCCCGGCAATTACAGACCGGTAAGTCTAACGTCAGTACCGGGAAAATTAGTTGAAACAATAGTAAAGAATGGTCCTGCCATGCGGGCAGGGGACTGGACTCGATGACCTCTCGAGGTCCCTTCCAGTCCTAGAATCTATGAATAAAATTGTCAGACACATAGAAGAACATAAATTGTTGGGCAAAAGTCAACATGGTTTCTGTAAAGGGAAATCATGTCTTACTAATCTATTTGAGTTCTTTGAAGTGGTCAACAAACATGTGGACAAGGGAGATCCAGTGGACATAATGTACTTAGATTTCCAGAAAGCCTTTGACAAGGTCCCTCACCAAAGGCTCTTACGTAAATTAAGTTGTCATGGGATAAGAGGGAAGATCCTTTCATGGATTGAGAACTGGTTAAAAAACAGGGAACAAAGGGTAGGAATAAATGGTAAATTTTCAGAATGGAAATGGGTAACTAGTGGTGTTCCCCAAGGGTCAGTCCTAGCACTAACCCTATTCAACTCGTTCATAAATGATCTGGAGAAAGGGGTAAACAGTGAGGTGGCAAAGTTTGCAGATGATACTAAACTGTTGAAGATAGTTAAGACCAAAGCAGACTGTGAAGAATTTCAAAATGATCTCACAAAACTCAGTGATTGGGCAACAAAATGGCAAATGAAATGTAATGTGGATAAATGTAAAGTAATGCACATTGGCAAAAATGACCCAACTATACATACAATATGATGGGGGCTAATTTAGCTACAACTAATCAGGAACGAGATCTTGGAGTCATCGTGGATAGTTTTCTGAAGACATCCACGCAAAGTGCAGAGGCAGTCAAAAAAGCAAACAGGATGTTAGGAATCATTAAAAAAGGGATAGAGAATAAGACAGAGAATATCTTATTGCCCTTATATAAATCCATGGTACGCCCACATCTTGAATACGGCGTACAGATGTGGTCTCCTCATCTCAAAAAAGATATATTGGCATTAGAAAAGGTTCAGAGAAGGGCAACTAAAATGATTAGGGGTTTGGAACGGGTCCCATATGAGGAGAGATTAAAGAGGCTAGGACTTTTCTGCTTGGAAAAGAGACTAAGGGGGGGATAGGATAGAGGTATATAAAATCATGAGTGGTGTGGAGAAAGTGAATAAGGAAAAGTTATTTACTTGTTCCCATAATAGAAGAACTAGGGCCCACCAAATTAAATTAATGTGCAGCAGGTTTAAAACTAATAAAAGGATGTTCTTCACACAGTGCACAGTCAACCTGTGGAACTCCTTGCCTGAGGAGGTTGTGAAGGCTAGGACTATAACAGGGTTTAAAAGAGAACTGGATAAATTCATGGAGGTTAAGTCCATTAATGGCTAGTAGCCAGGATGGGTAAGGAATGGTGTCCCTAGCCTCTGTCTGTCAGAGGGTGGAGATGGATGCCAGGAGAGAGATCACTTGATCATTACCTGTTAGGTTCACTCCCTCTGGGGCACGTGGCATTGGCCACTGTCGGCAGACAGGATACTGGGCTGGATGGATCTTTGGTCTGACCCAGTACGGCCGTTGTTATGTTTTTATACGTTGCACAGTCTGTACAGCAGTGAATTAGGCCTTGTCTGTTACCTAGCAGCCCCAGCTGTGGGTCAGGACTCTGTGATGCTAGGTGCTGTATAAACACAGGATGAAAAGACTGTTTCTGCCCCAAAGGGCTCACAGTATTCTGTACATGGGGAATATTTTTTATCAGTTATACAAGTATAAACACCCCTATGGACATTCTTATACTGGAATAAGTGTGTCCATGTGGGGGGTGTGGGTGGGAGGTCATACCTGGATAACAGGTCTAACATTCCCATGTAGCCAAAGCCTTAGAAAGCTCGTTGTTTTCAGGCAGCTCCGCTGCTCCGAGGGAGTTCCTGTTTTGTGCAGTGCGGCAGGTAGCTCTCTGAACCCTAGGAATGCTGAAGCCCTCGGCTGGGTCTTGATGGGCGAAGCTGGTTTTAAAGCACTAAAACTTGGAGCTGGGGAACCAGCATGAGTCAGAGCGGCCCGTGGTGCAGTGGCTGTGGTGGGGAATAATGATAATACTTTCCTCTTTTCTGGCACCTTTCACTGAAGGATTTGAAAAGGGCTTTTGCAGCATTAATGTACTAATCCTCCTACCCCCACTGTAATAGGTGAGCGTTATCCCTGTTTTACAGGTGGATAATCTGAGGCACAGAGAGGGGAAGTGGCCTGCCCAAGGTCACGCAGTGAGGCTGTGGATGGAACCCAGGTGCCCGGCTTCTCCCTGACAGGCTGATGCCCGGTGCCGAGCCGAAGCGTTGCCAGCCTGAAGGAGGTGGCTGCAACTAGAAAAGTTGCTACCAAATGTGCCAAAGTGGCCTCTGATTCCAGGAACCCAGTTTGAGGTGCCCTTGGGGGCCTAATTTTTTCAGAATTGCTGAGCACCCACCGTTCCCACGACCATCCACTGGAGTTTGGGGGCGCTCAGCACCTCTGAGAGCCAGCCTTGGGGTGTCAGAAGTTGAGAACCCCAAACTCGAGGCCGTGGTTAAAACTTTGAGTTGAAGGAACTTCATGTTCAGTAAGTGAAATGAAAGCCCAGGTATGGGAGCGAACAATGCAATCTGTAGCAAATCCCTACTTGGCAATTTCCTGCTGTGTTTGGGTGGCGGGGAATTACATCGGTTATAGACAGTCTCCATGAAGTGTTATGCTGGAAACATGATTAATCCGTCCTTGGTAGGTAGCAGTTTAATAGAGACATGCATAGGTTTAGTTTTCTGCCGTAGAGCAGGGGGTGGAATAGACACTTTCCTTCCCCCCAGTGTGGCATTTAAAGGGACAATGTCGTGTCGGTTGGATTAGAATGTAGAGGTAAGTGATTATAAAACCTAAGATAAATACAAGTGTCTGCATGAACTTTTAAAGTTCTCAGTGAAAAGTTGTTGCTGTTTGGCTGTACCCATTCTCCTCTGGCAATTTCAGCCCAAACATTGTAGCCCTAGTGAAATGAACTATTATAGGCACGGCTTTAAAGTGGTCTGAAAAAAAGTGTTTCTGAGAGGATGGGGGGCTATCAGAATCTGGGAGCAGCAGCTTTGGTAACCAGTGCTTAAAGTGTGTGCCTCGCTTTTGAATTCTGTTTCTCTGAGTGGGTCTCTGGC
Organism: Chrysemys picta bellii; assembly: GCF_011386835.1. Lineage (NCBI taxonomy): Eukaryota > Metazoa > Chordata > Testudines > Emydidae > Chrysemys > Chrysemys picta. Next base: position 13,943,324 of record NC_088812.1, on the reverse strand, counting down.
CACTTCCTCTCACACACTTTAAGCACTAATTAAAAGAGGAATTATTTATTTCTGCAGTGTTGTAATGTGCACAGTGCTTATCCGACACACACATGATAAAATGGGGCCCTATTCTCGGTTGGTCCTTAGGCACCATCGTAATAAACATGATGGCTATTAATAACGACTAGTCTAGTTTCATTGTCTAAGCCGAGGGAGGTGCAGAAAACAAAACTTGTCCAGTTTCAATGCGCTAAGATTATGTTGGTAAGGAAACTTATTTTTTAAAAACAAGACTTTAATCTGATGGTGATTTAAAAAATATATATGTTTCTCTGCCTGTAATCTAAGGTGTGTGTGGTTGTCAGAACCTCACCTTAGACTTCTGGCTTTCAGGACGGATGGGTTTTGTGTGTTTATCCCCAGCCTGGGAATCAGGAAGTCTAGATCCAATTCCCAGCTCTGCCCTAGATGACCTTTAGGAAAGATGCAGACAAATTGGAGAGATTCCAGAAGAGAGCAACAAAAATTGTCAAAGGTTGAGAAAACCTGGCCAATGAGGAAAGGCTAAAATCTTGAGAAAAGAAGACTGAGCAGGTGACGTGATAAGTCTTCAAATATGTTCAGGGCTATTATAAAGAGGACGATGATCAGTTGTTCTCAGTGTCCACTGAAGGTGGGACAAGACATGGTGGGTTTCATCTGCAGCAAGGGAGATTAGGAAAAACTTGCTAACTCTAAGGGTAGTTAAGTACTGGAACAGGCTTCCGAGGGAGGTTGTGAGATCCCCATTGTTGGAGGTTTTTAAGAGCAGGTTGGAGAAACACCTGTCAGGACTTATCTAGGTTTACTTGGTCCTGCCTCAGCACAGGGGGCTGGACTGGATAAACTCTCGAGGTCCCTTCCAGCTGGACATTTCTATGATTCTATGTCCTTGGGCAAATCACTTCCCCTCTCTTTGCTCATTTCCTCATCTGCATAAGTGGGAACATGCTACTGACTCATCTCAGGGGAATGTTGGACTTGTTAATGTTTGTAAGGTGCTTAGATGCTGCAGTGAATGGGGAGGGGAGGGGCCTATAAATTCCTAGATAGAACTTGAGATTTCCCAATCGTTAGCACCTGGTTCAGTAACATCAAAAACAGAGAGAGAGAGAGACACCCCGGACAGTGGGAGACAGGCACCTCACTATGCTCCTGAAGAACTTGCCTGTGGGGTTTTGTGGCAGTAGATCTATGTGACATCTAAGAAGGTGTAAATGAAAGTAACTCCCTCTGTAACGCATCTTTAGCTCCTTCCCTAGACAGGAGCAGCCGGAGAAAAGCAGGTAGGCCCTCGGGGTGGCGCCTTATTGGCAGAATGGCACCTCTTAGGCCACTGCAGTGTGTCTGGGGCAGAAGTCCTGGTGAGGGACTTAACGCAGAACCTCCCCCAAATTAGAGCACTCCCGACAGTGTCTCGGGTAGCTCTCCCTTTGAATATTGGCTAAGGAAGGTTTCTTCCTCTATCTGGAGGAAAGGAACCATGTCAGATGCCTTTCAAAGTGATGTTGGGGTTGCTGTTTATCATAAGCAACTCCGCATTCTCTTTGGAAACCTCCCATCTGTGACCTGGCTTCTCTGACTGTGCCCGAGAAAGGTGTGGGGGGAAATCTCTTGTCTTGGTTCAGAATGTCCGTTTTCTCAATCCCCTGCACCTTCTCCTGTTCTCTAAGCCCTAGTGAACCCGATTAAAAGACAACCTGACCTACTTCTGGCTTTTGAGTTCGTAAGCAAAAGTGAGGATTTCTCCTGCTGAACCTGAGTGTGGGTCGCAGCCGCAGAAGCATTGATCAGATTTCCAAGAGGGTTGCAGTGTCAGAATGCTGGGATTCCCGTGTATGCGGCTTGTCAATAGGGCACATGCTGATGTCTTCTTCTGTAGACAGCCCAATTTCATTATGTATTGGGAGCGCATACTGGGTTTGTGCACTGCAGACTGAGTCACTCCCATTGAATTCCCCCTCCTGATTATTGAGTGTGGGCAGATGCACCTACTCATTAGACCAGCCCTCTTATATATTTTTTAATGAAGTTTTAAAATCTTTCGATTGCTTTGACATCCTTTTCTTTGAGAGCCTCCTTTCTCCTGAGCCGAGTTTAGACCCAGAGCCCCTTTCTTAGGGGAGATATCTCCTTGTGGCTCGGAAACTGACCTGGTTTGGAAGACTTTGTGCTTCTGATCCTGCTTGAAAGTGTGGCTTGTTGTCTTTGTATCAAACCTGGCAACATCCAGAATGATTTGGCATTGCAGGACAAACTCGCTGGCCCTTGTAAGGCTGTGTCTACGCAGCAAAAGCTGTGCATAATTGCGTCCACAGTATCTTGGTAAAAATTCATACCCCTCACTGTTCTAGTTATACCAGGTTAGGGTGACCAGATGTCCCGATTTTATAGGAACAGTCCCGATTTGTGGGTCTTTTTCTTATATAGACTCCTATTACTCCCCACCCCCTGTCCTGTTTTTTCACACTTGCTGTCTGGTCATCCTATACCAGATCAAAAAAATGTTTGTAGGCAGCCTTTAAAGTGCTTTGAGGCTCTTGTTTGGAAGCTGCTGTAAGACCCTCCTTCCTATTCGACATGTCATAAAATGAATGCTGTAGACATAATGGTTGTGGGGAATGCAAAGGAAACCTTGGTCAGAATCTTTAAGGCTTGTCCTGCAGGCAACTAGAGGCATTTTCCCACTTCCACAGCCCAATGTAATTAGTTGTCTGGGGTTGTGGACAGGTGGATTTGTAAAATAACCCCTCCCCCGAAACAAACGCTGGTTCTTGCCTTATCTGTAGGTCTTCCAGGGGCATCTCGTGGTTATTGTAAAGCATTTAAGGATGCTGAGCCGCTTGGATTGCTAGAATGGCTGAATGTTCCCAGGCCTAGTGAATGGGGCTGTCTTGTGCTGCCGAAGGAACCCGTCTTATTTAAACGGTAAAGCAAGTGAGGGGAAAACGTTCTGAGTTTAAACAACGAGGAGTCCTTGTGGCACCTTAGTTTAGTTCAGGTTTCCTGGCTTGGCAGCCATCCTCTCTTCAGGGCAGGGGTATTGGCTTCCTCCTGGGCTTGTCTGCAAAATGCCCAGCAATGCTATAGACATAATACATATTTCATTACTTTATATATAGCAATTCTCCAGGGCTCTGAACAAGCCAGGCGTCTCCCCCGGCACAGCTCTGCCGGTGAAATGTATCACTGTTCCCTCTTAACATCTTTCTTTTTTTTAATGACTTGCCAAAAAAAGCCCCAACTTTTTCATGTAAAATAGGAGACTATTTTAAAATTGCAGTAGCACAAAAAAAGGACCCGTCCCCCAAGGCACAAACCTTGAACCCCTCCCCCCACAACATGGGCCACTGGTGATTTTTGTTGTATTTAAATTGTCAGTTGTCCCTCTCAGTGCAATCGAAGGTTAAGCTCAGTTAGGTCAGGCCATCCTGTAGTGCCTTTCAAGATGGGTTGGCAATGCAGGAGCGTGGTGGGGGTTATAACTGAACGGCTGCTGTTATCTCCTGTTTTCGGGTACGGAAGAGTAGTCTCTCCATTCTCATACAGTGGTTCCCTGGTTCTTCCTGCATTGTTGAAAAGAGGGGTGCTCCCAATATCAGGGTTTCTAAACTCACAGCTAAACATTAAACAATTGCCTTGAGATTAAATATACTCAGCTGTATTGTGTCACATGCTGCAGGATACTCATGCCTGAAAGATAGGTCTCAGTCTGTGGCTTGAACTGCTGGAAGGACTAGATGGAGTAGATGCGCTGTGTCTCAGGAGTGACTGGATTTGCCAGTTTGATCCTTAAAAGCAGACTGGAGCCAGTATACAATAACACACAAGAAAACAGTGAAAAATCCCAGGGCTCCCGAAAGGGAGGGTCGCGACTGGAATACTCTGTGTCAAACCTCAGTTGGGTCATGTGTGTATGTATCTAGCAGCAGCAGCGGTTCTGTAGCCTTTTCCAAACGTTTAAAGGGCTGCCGTCAACTTGAAATCTAGTCATTTTAAAAACATGAGGTGTTTTGGGGCCCACGCCTATCTTCGTGTCTCCCCTGCCAAAATCAGTGAAACTGTGGCGTGGTCTTTGGTTTCTTCTCCCCACTTTGCAGTGGGGCACTGAACACAGATCATCCACTAGGATCAGACTGGTATGTCCCTTGTGGTCTATGTCTGTGCATTTGCTAATAACTGGGTAGTGCTTCCTAAATGACGCCAAGGTAGCATTGATTTGGATATCTGGCCTGCTTTCTGCTTTTGCTGCACCTCAGGGCATTGATGTTTTCGGAGTCGCACCTTGCCTTTGAATAATTTCTGGCTGGATTTCCATGGATAGAGATGGTGCTATGTGACTTATCGCTTAAATGAGCCTCTGTACCAGCTGACTGTAGGATAGTTAAAGTAATGCTGATTTTTAAAAAAGGCTCCAGAGGTTATCCTGGCAATTACAGGCAGGTAAGACTCTCTTCAGTACCAGTCATATTGGTTGAAACTACAATAAAGAACAGAATTATCTGACACGCAGATGAACGTGATCTGTTGAGGAAGAGCCAATATGGCTTTTGTAAAGGGAACTCATGCCTCACCTACCTATAGGAATTGTTTGAGGGTGTGAAATAACATGCGGGAAAGGGTGAGCCAATGGATATAGAGTACTTGGACTTTCAGAAAGCCTTTGACAAGGTCCCTCCCCAAAGGCTCTTAAGCAAAGTAAGGAATCATGGGATAAGAGGGGCGGTCCTCACGTGGATTAGTAACTGGTTAAAAGCTAGGAAACAAAGAGTAAGAATAAATGATCAGTTTTCACAGTGGAGAGAGGTAAGTAGCAGGGTCCCCCAAGGATCTGTACTGGGACCAGTGCTGTTCAACATATTAACAAATGATCTGGGAAAAGGCGTAAACACTGAGGTGGCAAAGTTGCAGACAATACACAATTACTCAAGGTAATTCGGTCCAAAGCCGACTGCAAAAAGTTACAAGCTATCTCCTAAAACTGGGTGAGTGGGCAAAAAACAGCAGATGAAATTCAATGTTGATATATGCAAAGTAATGCACATTGGAGAATATTATCCCAACTACCCATACAAAATGATGGGGTCTGAATTAGTTGTTACCACTCAAGAAAGAGATCTTGGAGTAACTGCGAATAGTTCTCTGAAAACATATGCTCAGTGTGTGGTGGGCAGTCAAAAAAGCTAACAATGTTAGGAACCATGAGGAAAGGGATAGATATTAAGACAGAAAATATCATAAGTGCTACTATATAAATCCGTGGTTTGCCTATATCTTGAATACTGTGTGCAGTTCTGGTCGCCTCATCTCAAATAAGATATATTGGAGTTGGAAAAAGTACAGAGAAGGGCTAATTAGGGGTATATAACAACTTTCATATGAGGAGAGATTAAATAGACATGGACTGTTTGGCTTGGAAAAGAGACGACTAAGGGAGGATATGACTGAGGTCCATAAAATCATGACTGGTGTGGAGAAAGTGAATAAGGAAGTGTTATTTACTCCTTCACATGATACAAGAACCAGGGGTCAGCCAATGAAAGGAATGGGCAGCAGGTTTAAAACAAACAAACGGACGTACTTCTTCACACAACATACAGTCAACTTATGGAACTTGTTGCCAGGTGACGACATGAAGGCCAAAAGTAGAACTGGGTTCAATAAAGAATATGATCAGTTCACGGAGGCTAGGTCCATCAATGGCTATTAGCCAAGATGGTCAGCCATGCAACCCCATGCTCTGGGTGTCCCTAAACCTCTGACTGCCAGAAACTGGGAATAAGTGACAGGGCAGGGATCACTTGATAATTGCCCTGTTCTTTTCATTCTTCTGGGGCACCTGGTACTGGCCACTGTCGGAAGACAGGATACTGGACTAGATGGACCACTGGTCTGACTCAGTATGGCCATTCTTATGATTTCTCCCTTAATTGTGGTCTCGAACGATCTCATGTTCTTTGCAAAGGAGGCTCAAGGTGGTTTCCTTCATAGTATTCTCCGCCTTTGCTGGCTGTCCGGCAACATTGTGATGCTCGAACTCTTTACAAGGGCCAGGACCCATTTTTCCTACCACCTCTGTCACCGGTGGCCCTTGATCTTCATGTTTGACAGAAGGCTGCCCTGTTGTGGCCTTGATGTAGTGAATCTGGATGGAAAATGGGAGAAGCGAAAGCTCAAACCAAAAAGTACCATCAGCATCTTCCTGGCCTCGATTTAAAGCCTGGCTATTTCTAGAAGTTTGCAAATCAATTTGAAACAGGCTCAGCTAGAGAAATGGGTCAGTTACAGTGGTGGGAAACTATCGCTGTTGCTGCTTCCCCATGGATAATGTGTCTTTGCTCTGCTTCTGTCCCTTAACGATGCAACTCCAGCGTCTGGCTAAATATACCCAGCTTTTTCCCCCGCACCTCCTCTGACTCATCTGAGCATAGGATTTTCCCAAAGAGATGGGTCCATGCATCGAACACGGGCTTCGTGTGCTCAGATCCCAAAGGCAATGGTGGTGTTGTTTGGTTTGTATTATGGTAGCAGTTGGAGGCACCAAGCAGGAGCGAGGTCCCATTGTGCCGGGCACTACACAGACACCCGAGATGGTCCCTGCCCCAAAGAGCTTGCAGCATTATTCGGCAAGACAGAGAAAGGATGAAGGAAAAGAAGGATCTCCAACTAATCTATATTCCCCCATCACTGTAACACCTCACAATCTTTAATGCATTTAGCCTCACAACACCCTAATTAGAGCAGCGCTGTTATCCCTGTTTTACAGATGGGGATCTGAGACACAGAGAGGGTAAGTGATGACCCAGGAATTGAACCCAGAATCTCAGACTGCTGTAACCACCACCCCAACCTTTCTGAACAGAGCAGAGAATTATCCCAGTTCGTTAGCAGCTCTCACTTTGTGACCTGTCTTTTAGAAATGCTGAGCAACCCCAGCTCCAGTTGGTCAATGGGAGAAAAGGGTGCTCAGGGTCTTTGAAAGCAGGACGTTTATCATCATCCCCCCTTCCCCCCCCCCCCCCCCCCAAACTTGACAATTCAAATGTTATAGAGCAGTGGTTCTCAAACTAGGGCCGCTGTCCCTCGGCCCATGCCGCTTCCTGCAGCCCCCGTTGGCCTGGAGCGGCGAACCGCAGCCAGTGGGAGCCGTGATCGGCCGAACCTGCGGATGCGGCAGGTAAACAAACCGGCCCAGCCCTCCCGGGGCTTTCCCTGAACAAGCGGTGGCCCTAGTTTGAGAACCACTGTTGTAGAGCAGTTTTCATCCCCCCAAAGTTAGTGATGAGCACCCCTTCCCCCATAGAGAAAGGCTGCCCGTCTTTTTAGTTTAACGTTTTGTTTCTCCAGTCTCTGTCAAAACTCAAACAGCTAAAGGCCTCAAATCTGGCCATACCAATGGGCTGAGCCAAGCAGAGAAAATGTTGACTCCCAGGGAGAACGCGTGTGAACACATGTGAACCCCTGTGGCCACGATCAAGTCTGAAGTCGGTTTAGCTCGGTCGCTGAACTCTCTCCATGTCAGTGCCATTATGACATGGATGCAGTGGAGCTGCTCTGTGAAACACTCGGCTCCTCTCCAAGCCAAAGTCTGTCGTCTTAGTTGCCAACTCTTGCAGTAGCTTATAATATTCTTAAAGCCCCTGCTCCTGAAGTCGGGTGATGATGGGAGAATTTCAACTTCCTTTAAGGGGGAAAAAAAGAAAGTGTCTAGCCCTTGTGGCTGCAGAGAAAAGCTTGAAAAGACCAACCCTAAAGTCTCCAGAACTAGAAGGCAAATAAACAGAACCAAAATTCATTCCTCTTAGTTTATTTTAATCTCCATGATTTTTAAGCCACTCGTAATTTTTTGGGTGAGCGTATGATTTTTGAACACTTGGGGATGGCAATAGTTTAGGGGATGCAGTGGGGCCTGGACATGAGCATGTTTGCAGCAGCTTTGGCAGCCAGCTGGCTGGGGGTGGTGGAAGGATTTCCTGTTTTGCTGTGCACCAAAGGGTAGTTCTCTTGTGCAGAAGTACTTTGGCCGTCTGTTCAGCCAGGCGGGTAAAGGTGCCCCTCTCTTGCCTCACCTTATAAAATCATGCTGCCTTTTGAGTTGCCAGTTAAGTGCTGTTCTTCCACCTAATAAATTTGTTTTACAGCTCCGTGGGAGGGGTGGTCAGGTTAATTGCGTGTTACTGCTACTGGCAAATTTAACTGTTTAAATAAAACGATGGGGGGTGGGGTTGTGTCACACTTTCAAATTAAAGTGAGTTGCTATTTTTCCTGTTTAAAACTGAAACTTGCTATTGTTATAAACCAGTATCCCACGTCACTTGCTTCTCTGGTAGACGCTCTAGCTCCTCCCACCTCCTAAAGCCTCTTGAGACTTGAACTGGATTTGTGGCTGGTGGGGAACTCGTTAGAAGTAAGGCACAGGGTTTTGGGTTGTTTTCTTCACACAACGCACAGTCAGCCTGTGGAACTCTTTGCCCAAGGACATTGTGAAGGCCAAGACTATAACAGGGTTCAAAAAAGAACTAGATAAGTTCATGGAGGATAGGTCCATCAATAGCTATTAGCCAGGATGGGCAGGGATGCAAAACCATGCTTGGAAGTGTCCCTAGCCTCTGTTTGCCAGAAGCTGGGAATGGGTGACGGGATGGATCACTTGATGAATCCCTGTTCCGTTCATTCCCTCTGAAACACCTGGCTTTGGCCGCTCTCGGAAGACAGGATACTGGGCTAGGTGGACCATTGGTCTGACCCAGTATGGCTGTTCTTATCTTCTGAACGTCAGGTTAATTAGCCATTGGAACAATTTAGGGAGGGATGTGATGGATCCTCCCTCACTTAAAGTCTGTAAATCCAGACTGGGTTTTCTAAAAGATCTGCTCTCGCTCAAACAGAAGTTATGGGCTTGGTGCACAGATTAGTCTTGGCTGAGGGCCTCTGGCCTGTGTGAGGCAGGAGGTCAGATTAAATGATGATAATGGTCCCTTCTAGCCTTAAAATCAATGGATCGGTTGACACAGATCTGCCCCAGAGGCATTTCAAGACATTTAGCTATTGTCTAGAGCAGCATGAGTTACAGTTTGTTGGCTCGTGTCAAGTCTTTTGTTTTAATAGAAGTGGTAGGACTGTCACATGGGTTCTTTGATTATGGGACTCAAGCCAGGCATGAGGATAAAGTTTATCAGCCAGAGAATAACAACGGCTTATTCTTCTCTAGCCCCTTTTGTCTGAACATCTCAGAGCCCTTTACAAAGATGACTGGTGGTGTCCATGTTTTAAAGACGGGGAAACCGAGGCACAGAACAATGAACTGACTTGGACAAATGTCACATACAAGTCAGTGGAACAGAACCCAGAAATCTTGACTCCCTGGTTCCCTTTTCTCACTCCTCGTCCATGGCTTGGAATAAAGAACCCAGGAGTCCTGGGTTTCAGTCTCCTGCTTTCAGTCATTAGATCTCAGAGTCAAGGTTGAAAGACAGACTACACTGACGCACTCGCACTCATTGGGCTGGGAGATGCTGAATATTGTTTGTAAATAACATCTGCTGTGGCTATAATATATTAACATCTGGCAGAAGCAACCAATATTTTAACTTTTGTGAGACTGACTCATTTGAATTTCATGGAGATTGATGGGGAAGCGTCATGAAATTTAGCTGGGAAGAGGCCTTAAGATTTTGGCTAAACGTCAGGAATACAAGCTCAGTTGGCACGAATGACTGACGCTTGAGTGGCTAATTACTCACTTTTATGGCTTTTTCCACTTTCCTGGTGTGGTTCACATTGAGAAGTCATTAATCCTGTTCTTTCTGACCACACCGCCTATTACACTGGCAAAAACTCCCTGTCCCAAATGCGGCTTATCCCATTAGGGGACAGAAGTAATCCCCTCCTCCTTAGCCAGAAGGGTGAAGGATGCGGTAAACCGGCTCGGAACACAGAAACCAACCAGTACAATGAATGGGCCCATAGTGTTCTCCGCTGAGCGCATGTTGTGTGTGATATTTAGTATTTCACCTGGGAGGCCTAGTTTTACAGCGTTTTCTGTTGGGCCTGGTCTGCACTTAAAACATATTGGCATAGCTATGTCTAGATAATACTGTGGTCTAGAAAATACGTAGTCCTGCCTTGAGTGCAAGGGCCTGGACTAGAAGACCTCTCAAAGTCTCTTCCAGTCTTATGATTCCATGATACCTATGATGATATCTGTGATGTCCGTCAGGGATGTGAAAAAACACAGCCCTAGTGACCTAGCTATGCTGGCAAACCCCCCAGCATGGAAGCAGCTACGCCGACAGACGAGTGCTTGTGTCGGCGTGGCTAGTGTTGTTTAGGGAGGGGGTGTTCCTATACCAGCAGAAAAATTCCTTCTCAGTGTGAGCTGCATCTGCTCTAGCAGGTTATGCCGGCAGAGGCTCTGTAGTGTAGACGTAGCCTTAGTGACGCCAGGTCCTTCTCTGAGACCTCGACCTCTGGCAGTGCATTTTCACTGCACCATGTTCTTGGTTGCAGAGCTGGCATTGTGTGAGACTTACCAGAGCGTACCAGCTGGGCTACCTGTCCCAGGGAGGGGTTGCGTCTCTGGTTCATTTCTGTGGAGGGTGAGGGGGGGTTATTGCACTTGGCTGAGTGGCTTTTTAACCCATCTTTGCATTTAAACTGCTCCCCAGCCTGGCTTAATCCTCCTAGGTCATTGTGGCTCATGTAATGCCAAAGCCCAGTTGAGGCAGGTGCGTCCTCCTTTCTGCAGCCCTATAGAGAGGCAGTCTGTCTCTCCCGCAGGACTGCAAGCATTTGTGGGTCTGTAGCCAGGGCCGGCTCCAGGCACCAGCTGAGCAAGCAGGTGCTTGGGGCGGCCAAGGGGAAGGGGCGGCACGTCGGCCTCTTCGGCGGCAATTCGGTGGCGGGTCCCTCTCGGAGGGAAGGACCTGCTGCCGAAGAAGAAAGCGGCGCGGTGGAGCTACAGCCGATCGCGATCGCGGCTTTTTTTTTTTTTTCCGCCACTTGGTGCAGCAAAAACCGTGGAGCCGGCCCTGTCTGTATCCAGGGATATTCCAAAGGCAGGATGCGATTCTACAGTGGTCACTGTTCACTGACGGTGAGCCTGATTGTTAGGCTTCCTAGAATGTCTTTGCTAATTATTTGAATCTAAATAATGAAGACTCTCCAATGAAGGCTCCATGGCATTCAAAGCTGACACATACTATCTTGGTACCTAGCAGAGATCACCCCAGTTTGGGACCTTTAATATTCTGCTCTGAATGGGTCCTACTCAGTACAAGCTCCCCATGTTCCAATCAGGCCTAACCCTAAATTGCCGAGGGTGGAATTCCCAGAAAGGAGATTTGGGCTTGTTTACACGAGGAAATTGACCGGAATATCTATTCTGCCATGGGGATTCCAAAGTGGATTAAGCTAAACTGGAAAACAGGCACTCTTATTCCAGATTGAGTGTCCACACAGGGAGTTATTGCAGAATAGCTGTTGTGCTTTAAATTCCCAATCTACCTTATTCCAGAACAATTTCCCCATGTAGACACTTATTCCACGTGTTGAGCCATGCCTAAAGTTAAAAAGCTAGTGGAATGGAGTGGTAAAACTTATCTGTAAAACGTATCTCTGTAGTAATGCAATCCACATCGCTCCCAGGAAACCCAAGGTCTGTTTTCTACAGTTACTGTCTGTTGTAATTTTAGATATAGGGGGGCGGGATAGCTCAGTGGTTTGAGCATTGGCCTGCTAAACCCAGGGTTGTGAGTTCAATCCTTGAGGGGGCCACTTAGGGATCTGGGGCAAAATCAGTACTTGGTCCTGCTAGTGAAGACAGGGGGCTGGACTCGATGACCTTTCAAGGTCCCTTCCAGTTCTAGGAGATAGGATATCTCCATTTATTTATTTATTTATTTTATATTTATTCGGCACATTTTGTACATCTAGTGTCTCTGCTTACAAAACACAGAATGATCTTACTAGGGAGACTTCTAGAACAACTGACAGGGGGATCATAGGTTTAGATATGGTGATAGAGACTCAAGATTAAAAGGCTACCATCTATAAAGCAAAGAAGAGAGGCTGCTGGCAATTAGATTTCATAGACTCCTAGAATATCAGGGTTTTAAGGGACCTCAGGAGGTATCTAGTCCAACCCCCTGCTTAAAGCAGGACCAGCCCCCACCTAAATCATCCCAGCCAGGACTTTGTCAAGCCCGACCTTAAAAACCTCTAAGGATGGAGATTCCACCACCTCCCTAGGTAACCCATTCCAGTGCTTCACCACCCTCCTAGTGAAAAAGTTTTTCCAAATATCCAACCTAAACCTCCCCCACTGCAACTTGAGACCATTGCTCCTTGTTCTGTCATCTGCCACCACTGAGAACAGTCTAGATCAGTGGTTCCCAAACTTTAACAACCTGTGAACCCCTTTCACTAAAATGTCAAGTCTCGCGAACCCCCTCCTAAAAATGACTATTTCCAGGGATTTTCTGCTTTACCTGAGTATAAATTATAAAAGCCGTGATCTGGGAAATATAAAATTTGTTTTTATGATATGCTTATTACACACTATTTATTATTAATTATTTATCATAACAGTATTTTTATTACATTATTAAAATGGCAACACTCTTCCAAGAACTCACTTTCATAGCTTGTATCAATTTGAATAAGCCTGTTATAAGACAAGACTCCTATGTTTCATCAAGGAGTATCAGATGTGAAACAGTATGAAGGTATTTAAGAAGCCAACTCAAAGAGTTCCTCCTACACAAGCATTCAGATCTTGAGCAGTCCAGGCCAACACCACATGTTACAACAAAGCTTAAACTTGTTCTTCATAATAATTTTAAAAACAATGCTAGCTGCCTATTTCATTTTAAAAACAGCAAAAAATATCCACCGCCCTTTCCACTGAAGTTTAAATCTCCTCAGTGTGATAGATAGGCTTGCTTTGATCTGCTTAGCTCTTGGAAGTCCAGAGGCTCCGGGCTGCTGACCCCATGCTGCCCAGAGTTCCTAGGGACAGCTCTGTCCACCATTAGGGGATTTTTTCCCAAGAACCCCCTGTAACATTTCACGAACCCCCAGGGGGTCACGAACCTCAGTTTGGGAACCACTGGTCTAGATCCATCGTCTTTGGAACCCCCCTTCAGATAGCTGAAGGCTGCTATCAAATCCCCCCTCACTCTTCTCTTCTGCAGACTAAATAAGTCCAGTTCCCTCAGATTTGTCTCCCTTCATTGAGTATCTGCAAGAGAATTACTCAAATCAGGGATGGAGATCCACCTGGCTTTTTAACAGGAGAGAATCCATTAGAGGATGAATCTATAGGCAAACATCCTTGTTCATAACTGTAGATGCCCACTATGTGCTTTCAACAGATATTTACAGTACAGCTTGGTCTCTTTGTTACGTTTGGAAAATTTGGGGGCTGTTCTCATTAATGTTTCATTCTTTAAAATTCCAATAAATAATTAAAAAAAAAAAGAAAGAAAGAAAGAAACACCCCAGTTCACTGGACTCGGGTTATTTCCGTAATCTCTGCTTCTGCTACAGTAATGTTACTTGCAAGCCTGAAATAGCAGCTGGCAGCCAAGCGCCATCAGCATCACTATAGATAATTCACCTTCACTCTGTGCTTGGCTTTTATATCTTCTTCACACTGTGGTGTCAGATAGCAGCCCAGTGCTTGCCATGGGTAGCCCCTGGTCATAGGAGATGTAAACAATACCATGAAAATCCCTGGTCTGGTTGAGGCCAAGCGGGGAAAGACCTAAAATTAGACACTCAGCAGCTGTGTTTTGGTTTGCCTGCGGATGAGCCTGCATCCCAACGTCCCTTTTGCTCAGCCTTGCTGCTCTGGCACTGAAATATACAACCCCCCTGGCTCTCTTGCTGCTCTGCGCCACAGGGGCAGTTTGGCAGGCAGGAGACAGCCGAGGGTGTTTTGTTACACATGAGCTTTTCAAGAACAAGTCGATTTTCCTAAGATCACGAGGGCATTTCAAAATGAAATATTGATGGAACCGCGGGCCTGTCAATTGTAACACCGTTCCATGTATTTGTGTATGTATTTTTTCTTTATTTAACATCTTCCCTACATTAGCAGTTCACGTGCCAGGTTAAGAATGTGATTTTTTCCATTAGAACTGCATTAACGGTTGAGCAAGCTAGCAAAGAGGAGCCCATTGCAAACAAGAGATGCAGCGGGCTGGGTTGCAATGGAGAGTTCCACTAATATTGAATTTCTGAGAAGTGGACTTTTTTCACTTCCACTGAGTGGCCTGTTAAGTTCCCTTCCCTCGTAATTTTTAAAATCTCACTTTTTGTACTAAACCCTGGGATATTTGGGAAAACGAAATGTTTACTGACCGTCTCGTTCCCTCCAACACACAGATGGACGTGTTAGTTATTGGGTCACTTTTGAGTAACAGCCACGTGTGCGAGCATGGGGCTAGCTAAAAAGGTAACAAGAAAAGACGTTTTGCTTTCAGGTGTCTCCCCCTGCCCCCCTTGGATATACTTGCCTGGCCAATGCAGTCCTTCTTCTGAAAAAGGTAGGACAAATGTTGATGCCTTTTTAAGTAGCAACACACAGTCCTGGTCCAGGACTCTGGTTCTTAGATGCTACCACAATCCAAATCACGATTGTATTGTTGAGTTCCTAATCAATCAATAAGCAGAGTTTTGGGTGGCTTGGCTGCAGTGTCTCGGCGGTGCAGCTCCGTTTTCTGCTCATCTTTTCTCTGTCTCTCTCTTTCCCTCCTCCCCGTTCCCCTGACTTCGGCGTATGTTCTATTTTTAAACCCTGCTGCACTCTATTGCGGCATTTCTCTTCCTGAATTATTTATCATTGTTTGGAGCTGAATGGAGCAGTACGTTCTTTCCACTGCTCGCTGGGGCCCACGTGTCTGTCTTGAGCCGCTGACAGATTTGGTTCACGTCAAATCACGCTAGCCCCGGCTCGGAAGGGGCCGCACGGGATGATGGGAGTTTGGCCACGACCTGTGCTAACGGGGGATCATTCAGATTTTTTGTAGTTAGTATCGGCTTTGCCAGGGCGGCAGGGAGGGGAGAACGGCTGTGCTGCCCTAGGCTCTGGCTTGCCTTCACAGTGGAGTTCAGTTTCACTGTTTTGACTGCTGACAACTTGCCCTTTGCTCTGGCTGCAGCTCAGGGAGGGAGGGAGAACCAGGAGCCTCTCCCTTGGTCAAGTACCCCACTGCGTTGGGGATGCAGATGGGTGTGACGGCTAAAGCTTGCTTTGGGGTCCTTGGTGTGTGTGTGTGATTTCATTTGGGTTTTTTTGGGGGGGGCGGCAGTTTTTTCTCTATATTTCCCCTCTTCCCCAAATACAGACCCTTATCCAAAGGAGAAGGGATGTCAGTGTTTAAAAGGAGTGGATGGGAAGGACTTTATTTCTGAGGGATTTTTCCAGCTACCTGCTGAAATTGATCAGTTCCTCTGCCCTCTTTCCCTGAGCGTCTCTCACCACTTCATTTCCTCTCCTTCTGTCTCTTCTCCTCCTCCTGTCCCCGTACCCTCCTTCTGCACCTATTCCCTGCTGGGGTTGGCTTCCTTTTATCATGCTCTCTTCTCCCCCATGCCTTCTTATTTTCTTCTGGCCTCTCCCGCAAGGTGGCAGGGGGTTGTCCATGCTGCTGCGTTAGTCCCTTAGTGGCAGGGAAGGAGCTGCACAGGTTCTCTCCTCTGCTAGGGGAGGCGTTGGTGGAGGAGGAGAGACAGCAGCAGCTGTCCTTCCTCCCCGCGTCCCCAGCAGGGGCAGTGACTGCGCTGTGCTGCTGGTTGGAACTGCGTGCAAGAGAAGCCGCTGCACACAGGTGGGGTCCCAGCTGCAGGGTTGTCCGCCAGGAGTATTTCGTAACCTTGGTGCTGCATGCAGCCCCTGCCTTGCTCCTCCCTAGCTGTTACCACTCAAGAAGGAGATCTTGGAGTCACTGTGGATAGCTCTCTGAAAACATCCACTCCATGTGCAGCCGCAGTCAAAAAAGCGAACAGAATGCTGGGAATCATTAAGAAAGGGATAGAGAATAGGACAGAAAATATCCTGTTGCCTCTATATAAATCCATGGTACGCCCACATCTTGAATACTGTGTGCAGATGTGGTCGCCCCTTCTCAAAAAAGATCTATTGGAATTGGAAAAGGTTCAGAAAAGGGCAACAAAAATGACTAGGGGTATGGAACGGCTTCCGTATGAGGAGAGATTAATAAAACTGGGACTTTTCAGCTTGGAAAAGAGACGGCTAAGGGGAGATATGACTGAGGTCTATAAAATCATGACCGGTGTGGAGAAAGTAGATAAGGAAGTGTTGTTTACTACGTCTCATAACACAAGAACTATGGGTCACCAAATGAAATTAATAGGCAGCAGGTTTAAAACAAATAAAAGGAAGTATATCTTCACACAATGCACAGTCAACCTGTGGAACTCCTTGCCAGAGGATGTTGTGAAGGCCAAGACCATAACAGGGTTCAAAAAAGAACTAGATGAATTCATGGAGAGAAGCCTACTGAGCAAGGGCAAGCAGCGCTTCAGGGAAAGCTGGGATTTCCACAGTGAGTCTAATCCCCTGTTAGGTGCCACATGGCCTGGAGTCGGAGGAAAAGGTAGAAGATGAGTGTAGTGCAGTGGAGGGAGAACATGCATCAAGTGCAGCGTTCCCTCTGTATGAGGTGTGCTCCGGGGGATAAATCTGTGAGCTGTTCCAGGCCAAGGGAAAGACCCCACTGGCTCTAATGGTGCAGGATCCATCCCCTAAGGCGTGTCGTGGATTGTGGGTGTAGTCAGTAATGGAAAACCAGGGCAGCCCCTTCATTTGCACCAGTCCTCGGTGTCAGGCCGAGATTGGACCCCGCCTCTACCGCTGGGAGTCCACCCAGAAACGGTTACGAACCAGAAGGCTGCTTAGCATCGTGTTCTCGTTGGCATGGGCCAGGCACGTCCCTACCAGGGTGCTTGATCGCTAGCGGCACTCCCGTCGTCGTTATGCCTTGGAAATCTTGGTGGGGAGCAGAGAGGCGGGGGGGGGGGGGGGGGTGAGCTGAAAGAGCAGGCCAGCCCCATTAATAGTTAAGCAAGATAACCGGCAGCACACTGCCAAAATGCGGCGTGCGCAGCCTGCCGTTAATATCAAGTCTCTGAGTAGCAGACAAACGTGATGCCTTGCAGTGCTTCTGTGATTCACGGTGAGCTGATACTTCTGTTCACTGGAACGCAAATCTAGGGCAAAACACTTTCCTATAGGATCCCAACGAGCAAAGTGCTAATTCTCGCTATGACCTAATTTGAGAATTCTCCTCTCCCACTCTCCGTGGCCAACCCAGCCTCCCTCGAGCCGGCTTACATTTGATAGCTGCGATACGGTGTTCTGGTTCTAGCCCTGTCCCGGCATTGCCCTGAGCTGCCTTGCGCCGCAGAGGTGGCGAGGGAGGCTTGCCGCTTGTTCTGGATTTGTGCAGCACAACAGTGGCCCGGTGTTTCCTGGTGGCGGGGGTGAGCTGAGGGCAGCTGCAAATCAAACTCCCGGTTTATGGTAGTGCAGGCGAAGGTTGTTGAGCTGGAGTCCTGGATGGCCCCGATATTTGGAACCCTCAAATTTCCCATGCACCCCATGTGGCTCCTGCTTGGGGCTTTGTCCCTGTTCTCGTGTGTCCTGGAAGCACGCAGCAGGCCGGCAAGTGGCATTGGCACAGGCACACTGGTTTGTGGGGGACTCCGTCACATGCCTGCACCCTGGTTTTCCTGGCTAAGGACAGCTGGAGGCAGCTCCCTCTGCACCGTTCCCAGCCTAGCTGGAAGGGGCTGCTTGAATTCTGCTAGATTCCAGGCCTCAGGGTGTTGGCCCCCTCCCTCCCTGGAGATTTGCCCCGTCAGGGTCACGGTACCTGGATAACCACTTGGAGTAGATCGTTGTAAACAGGGATACGCTGCAGTTCGCGCTGCTGCTGCTGTCCCTGGCGTGAAGTCCAGTAAATCTCTCCCAGTGCAAATAATGGCTTTGCCCGTTTGCACAGGGGCACCTACCCCCAGGGCTGGAATTGGGGCAAATCCCAGTGTAGCTACATGCTGCCTGGAGTCCCGCTGCCCCCTCTGTCTCTTTCCCTCCCGCTGGTCATACGTTTGCTGCAATCGGAACGTGGCTGGCAATGGCCAAGACAGCACAGGCCGCAGGTTGTTCAGCAGTTAGTGCAATTCCCCAGCATCCACGGGTGTTCCCCACCAGGACTCTGGGGTATCAAGTGAGATGTTTATCTAAAGCACCTCACCCAGTTAGCAGCACAATCTCGCCAGGGAGATTTCCTAGATCCCTGCTGATGGCAAATCCATGGGCTTTTGGTCCAACGGCAACAGGGGCCCAAGATACACCTGCCATTGGGAACCCACAGTACAGGAGAGGCTGCTTCCTGCTTGGATCATGTTTGCTTCCCTTTATTGACGCTATGGAAGAAAACTACCTTGATCAGGAGTGAGACCGCAGTGTGGGGCAGGTGTCTGATCAAGTAAGTGCGGGCCATGGGTCCGCCTTCCCCATTCAAAGCCCGAGAAACCACAGGGAACTAAAGAGATTGAGGGACAGAATTCCTCATGCAGGCATAGGGCTGGAGTAACCACCACAGCTCCCCCGTACCTGCCATGGGGCGGGGAGGGGTGTCACTGCATCGATGTAAGTGTGGATCTGATGACCCCCTCCCTCCGCCAGCCCTCTGGCCCACGTGGCTATTCCCTCCCCCACCACCTCACTCTTTGCTACACTGATCCATGTCTCTGTGTCCAGGGCCTGAGGTTGCAAAGGAGATCTAGCGAGTCTGGCGCCCTGTTCCTGTTCACCTCGCTCCGTTCGGCCCCATCGGGAATATACGACGTGCTGCCGGGCAGACTCCGCTCGCCCCCTGGCTGAGCAGTGTTCGTGCCAGGAGCACCTTCTCCTGGCACACTGAGATTTACGCTGGCTTCCAGTGCATTGCAGGAGCTGGTTTCAACCCAAGCGTCCTTACACAGGTACGGTGCTGCCTGCATAGGACTCTGCCTCTCCTCGCATGACGCTGGAGTAGCTGAGATGCTCACGCGAGATGGGAGGGACCTGGCAGCTGGAGTGCTGTCAGCAAGGGGCCCTCAACTCTGGAACTCGGAGCCCCAGTGGATCGTGGTTCCCAGCCCTTTTCTGGGCTGGAGGGGGAAGGGCTGATTAGTAACTGTCACACAAGGTGCCCTTTAAATACATTGAAATCAATAGCTGAGCACTGCCCCTCACCCCAGCTCCTGCAGGGTTTCAGTGGGCCGAGCTAGCCTCGTACGTACAGACCCACCGTGCTGCGGCAGCTTCACGCTGGGTGGACGCGGCTGCCCAAACGGGGTTTGCATCAGTGCCGTCTCACCGGTTCAGTGCCAGGACGTGTGAACTTCGTGCTCTCTAGTGCAAACGAAGCTAGAAACTGTACCCCAGGGAACACCTTGTATTGCAGCTCTTGGGATACGGTCAATAACCAGGTGACCCCTTCGGCCACAAGCGGGGAGGGCTGCAAGGGCTTCATCTGCATTTGCATGGGAGGGAAGCTTCATGCCTGGGGGTGCTCTTTGCACCTATGCTGCTGGCTTGTTCCCCCGTATTCCCATGCAACGTGCCAGCAGCCTCCTTGCAAGTCTAGAGCACAAACAATGCCCTTTGCTTCAGCATCTCTCCTGCGCTTCCATGTCTCTGACCTAGATTTCATGGCGCGCACCCTGGGTCTGAGCAAACGGCGCTCAGCTGTGAAAAGCAGGAGCTGGGCAAGTTCCATGTGGGGCCTACCCGGCCCCCTGCTGCAATCCAGACTGTCTGGGGTAGGGGGGCTGATTCCCTGTCTTTTCCTCCCAACCAGGATTTGCTGCCTCCCAGCTGGGGGACAGGCGCAGCCGAGGAAAGCCTCACACACGTTCGTTTCGTGAAGGGGAAACGCTGCTGGCTCGAAAACGAGGCGTGTATTTAGGCTGCCATCTTTAAAAGGCCTGATGAGCCTGTACTGATCTGCACCCCTTCCTCCCAGGGCAGCGCTCTGAAAGGTCCCGGGGGAGAAGCACATGCAGGCTGTGGACTCTCCTCCTGCAGGTGGCTGTGCTGAGAGAGGAAGTGGCGCTGGTCAGGGTCTGCAGCACTTTCCTCTCTGCTTTAAGTCTGGCTTAATAACCAGCTGTGGTGTTTAAACCAAAGGGCCCCTGCAGCTTTCTTGGACATGTGCCAGGCCTGGTCACACCCTCTGAAGCATGCGGTTCCTTGAGGGTAGGAAGGCCAGGTAGCACAGGAGGGGCTGGAGGCGTGCTAGGGATTTCCTTTTACCCCACTGCTAATTTTGATGCTGCACAAGCTGCGGTATGCCAGGGGCTGCGCTAAGCTACCCTGAGCCAGAGAGGGGACGGGTTGGAGAGACTCATTGGAATGGCAAAGGAGCCTTAAGCCTGCAGAGTGCGTGATGGGCCAGTTAGCTGGGTCTTCTCTGTGCTGGGCTAAGCTCCCTGGCACACGCAAGGCTTGCTGGTACTTTTCCCAGTACTTAATCCTTTGTCCAATTCTGTAGCTACTCCATGCATGGAGCAGCTTAAGAATCTGGACCCTGTGCAGCCCTGTGAAGTCCTGCTGGCCTGAAGAGCAAAAGATGCTGCCTGGGAGCAAGGGGACCAGAGTGGAGAGCTCCAGGGTTAACCCCAGATCCAGGGAGTTAAAAAAAAAAAATGATGGTGAGTTCTGGGGCTAATCACCGAGAGCCCTGCGGCTCAGCTGGGTTCGGTTGCCACAGGAGTCACTCTGAGCACACGCTCTCTGCCACTGAGCATGTACCGCCAGACTAGCTTAGTGGTGAGCTGCGCAGAGCGCTGCTGCAGAGCCAGCCAGTCACCGCCTCCCTTAGCTTCGGACTCCTCACAGCTTTGCTGAGACCGGCTCTAGTCCAGAGAGAAATATACAGCCCCTGCCGCGCAGTCGTGCAGCCCCAGGCCCTGGTTTCTCAAGGAGGAATTCCAGTCCATTCAGTTCAAGGGGACGGTGTGTGTATCGAGTTATTCCCTGGGGCGTTCGCAGGATCAGGGCCCACGTTAGGCAGGCAGTGCACACTCCAGGCACATGGGTAGGCTTGGCAGAATGATAACTTGGACTGAGAATATCGATATTTATTTTCAAGCATTTTTTCTCCACTTTCTGTCAATTTGACATTTTCACAGTTGTGGGAAGTTCTGGGGGGATCAGACAATGAGGGGGGTGTCGGACAGTAATTATTTAATGACAATAGATGTGGAGATTCAAAAAGTTAAGATTTATAACCATTTAAAACACAAAGGTGTCGACATCACATATCAGAATGGACAAAGTAAATATCCTTAAAGCAAACTCTAAGAAGAGTTCTCAAGCAGCATTTTTCTTACTTTGCCTACCTGTAAGTTTTGATGATCCTGGGTGGAAATATTTTTTGTTGTTGGTTTGTGTGTGTACGATGACATTGACATTCATGGATGAAAATCGAATCCTTCCAAGCCTACGCAAAGGGTCCCGTTTCAGAAGAGCTGGGATTCATTTCCCTGCTCCGCTTCAGACTCCCTGTGTGAATGTGAGCAAGTCATTTGGTCTTCAGTGTTGCTTGTCAGGCATGGGGGAAAGTCTTGAAATGATTGGGGTGGGGTGGATTTAAGGGACTCATACTCTATGGATCCGTGTCTTTCCATTTTGCAGCTTCTGATGTAAATGTTTCCTCGGGCAGAGTGTGAGGAGACTATTTATAATTACCAACATCTCGAAAGGTTTTAGAGGGAAGAATGGCTGGTCAAGAATATTCAGGTGTTGTTCACGTGGGCTCTGAGGTACGTCAACACTGCAGAGAAAAACCCGTGGCCCCAAGTCTCAGAGTCCGGGTCAGTTGACTCTGGCTGTGGGGCTAACAAATTGCTGTGTAGACGTTTGGGCTCATGCTGGAGCCAGGACTTTGAGACCCCATCCCTCATTGCTGGGTTTCAGAGACCGGACTCCAACAGAATATCAACACTGCTGGTTTGAGGCCCACAGTCCAAGCCCTGTGAACCTGAGTCAGTTGACTTGGGCTCTGAGCGACACGGTCGTGGGTCTTTAACTGCAGTGTAGACGTACCATAAGGTGCTGATTCAGGAAAGCACTTTAAACATCTTAAGTTGCATGGGGCTTTAAGCATGTGCTTAAATTTAAACACCTACTTAAAAAGATTTCTTTGTAGCTCAAGACAGTCATTCATCATCCCACTTCAAGTATGTTGGAATATAAGCACATAAGAACGGCCATACTGGGTCAGACCAAAGGTCCATCTAGCCCAGTGTCCTGTCTTCCAACAGTGGCCAATGCCACGTGCCCCAGAGGGAATGAACAGAACAAGTAATCATAGACTCATAGACTCTAAGGTCAGAAGGGACCATTATGATCATCTAGTCTGACCTCCCGCATGATGCGGGCCACAAAACCTGACCCACCCACTCCTGGAAGAATTCTCTCCCTTGACTTAGAATCATAGAATCTCAGGGTTAGAAGGGACCTCAGGAGATCATCTAGTCCAACCCCCTGCTCAAAGCAGGACCAATCCCCAACTAAATCATCCCAGCCAGGGCTTTGTCAAGCCTGACCTTAAAAACCTCTAAGGAAGGAGATTCCACCCCCTCCCTAGGTAACCCATTCCAGTGCTTCACCACTCTCCTAGTGAAAACGTTTTTCTTAATATCCAACCTAAACCTCCCCCACTGCAACTTGAGACCATTACTCCTTGTTCTGTCATCTGCCACCACTGAGAACAGTGGTAGCAGAAGAGAATCTGGAGATGACTGTTGAACTCCCCAAATCATTATTTAAAGACTTCAAGTCTCTGAGAATCCTCCAGCAAGCAACCCCTGCCCCATGCTGCGGAGGAAGGTGAAAAACCTCCAGGGCCTCTGCCAATCTACCCTGGAGGAAAATTCCTTCCCGACCCCAAATATGGCGATCAGCTGAACCCCGAGCATATGGGCAAGATTCTCTAGCCAGACTGCCTGGAAAAGTTCTCTGTAGTAACTTTTAATATCCCATCATTGACCACCGTTATTGACTAAAATCACTGCATCCCATCAAACCATCCCCTCCATAAACTTATCAAGCTTAATCTTAAAGCCAGAGAGGTCTTTCGCCCCCACTGTTTCCCTCGGAAGGCTGTTCCAAAACTTCACCCCTCTGATGGTTAGAAACCTTCGTCTAATTTCAAGCCTAAACTTCCCGACGGCCAGTTTATATCCATTCATTCTCGTGTCCACATTAGTACTGAGCTGAAATAATTCCTCTCCCTCCCTGGTATTTATTCCTCTGATATATTTAAAGAG